>NW_011934467.1:20975-92275 GCF_000733215.1 Auxenochlorella protothecoides
GTTTTTTTCGGGGGGGGGGGGGGGTAGCAAGGGGGAAAGGGGGTCGGGGCGGCAGGTCACCGGCCCTGCCCCGCCCTCCCCTCCATCCCGAGCGGAAGCCCATCTGCTGAAAGAAGTCCGCACACCAGCCTGCTGTCACCGCCATCCTGCCATCGCTCTCTGGCGCCCCTCCCCCGTACCCAGCCAGAAACATTCCTCCCCACTCGTGCACTCACCTCCCCCCACCCCACTCACCCAGGCTTCGTGGTGTGGGCGCTGGTGCTGCTGGTGCTGCTCGCATCGCTGCCGCGGGTGCGCAAGTCGCTGGCCACGCCCGTGGCGCTGGGAAACCGCACCTTCTTCGGGCGGCGGGGCGACAAGTCGGGGAGGAGCGAGTGAGGGGCTCGGATCCGGCGTCACCAAATCTCCGCACACCCGTGGCCTACCACAAGGGCCCCTCTCCACTCAGCCGAGCCTTGCCTCGGATGCTTTGTGCTATTCAATGTTTGCAACCAAGTCTTCACGGTGAATGGGAATGGCGAGGATTTGAGTGGCTGAGACCCTTTGCGTGGACTCGGGGCCGGAAGGGGCAAGCACGGCATCACACGTCGTATAGCTTGCGCCTCGTGGGAAGGGGGCGAATCAGCTTCGCGGCCGAGGTTCGCATCAGCGGTTGAGCAGAGCAACCGCTTGGTGTCCTCAGGGGTAAGTTGTTGACCTCGCAACGGTGCCAGACCAGCCTTGCAGCAAAAATGCCGCCCGCCGACAGCTGGGGTGCAGCATGCGCTCCCAGCACAGGCGAGCACGGTGCTCAGCGCCGCCGCTTGCGTGGGCGTGCCGCGGCGGCGGTCTCCTCGACGCGCTCCCCGGCATCACGCCGGGTCCCCCTGGGCTGCGTGGCGATCTCTACCGTCCCCAGCTGCGTCCCCAGCTGGTCGAGCTCGGCCGCCAGGGGCTCTTGGGCAGCTGCGTACTCGTCCTCGGCTGCACAATGTTGGGGTTGGGGGATTTATAAACGAGGGATCGGGGTGGGGCAAAGCCTCAGATGCTCTTCGTGAATCAATGCCGCCAGCACCCACCGGGCCCCATCCCGGCCTGGCGCCTCGGCGACGTGGCTTCCGACGCATCCCATCTCGCCCTTCCAGACTGCTCACCGGCACGCAGCGCGCCCCGACCCTCCTCAAACGCGTCCCGGGCGCGCTGGAGCTCCTGCCTGGCGGTCAGCCACCGCTCCAGCGCCGCCACTCGGCCGGCGGCCACGGCGACCGCCGCCTGCGCCTCCTGTGGTGTGGAGCGGGAAGATCGGCAAGCAGCCTTGGTGGCGAGCGTGAGGCATGCGCAGGCGAGTGTGCCCCTCAGCTCTGCCCTGCTTGCTCCAGGCAGGACGCAAGCCTAGTCCGTGAATCCTCGGAAACACCCCAACCGACCTGTCCGCCGCCCAGGCTGCCAAACCTCCACTCCGCCCGCTCCAGGGGGGGCACGTTGAACCCCGACCCCGACACGATCCCCCGCCCCGTGATGCGGCGGCAGTCCAGAGTCACGATGTCCGACACCCCGCCCCGCAGGCGCCGGACCACGAGCTCGCGGTACGCCGCCGCGCTCTCAAGGCTCTCGAACACCAGCGCCGGGCCGAAGAGGCCATGCAGGAGAGCGGCGCGCGTGCCCGGCGTGCAGGGGCGCACCAGGTTGAACAGGTAGCCCAGGCAGCCGGGAGGCCAGACGGGGATGATGCCGGCCTCGGCGGGGGCGCCCCGCGCTGCGGCCTTGGTGTGCGGCAGCGGCACGGGCAGGGGGGGGTCTGTGCCAGCCGACGCCGAGGCGACCAGCGCCCGCGCCAGCTCGCCTGCCGCGTGGAAGCCGGGAATATCACCCTGGGTGGGACCCCTGTGAATGGAGGGGGGTACGAGGGGGAGGGAGGGATGCAGGGTGGGACCAAAGAGGGCTTGCAGGAACAAGGAGGAATGTATTGCTGGGTGTCCCAGGTACAGGGTGTGAAGGAAGGTCTGGGTGGTGAGCCACCCCACCACCAGGCCTCGGCTGCCTGGGCACCCATCTGCACCACGCTCCACATCACCCTCCCCCACTCGGTCAATGGCAACAACAGAATGAGCAGGTCTTCACCCACGTGCCTGTACTGCGCGGTGTGCGACTGGGCCAGCATGTCTGGCACGGCGGGCGTGTCCGCCAGCGCGGCGACCAGCCGCGCGCGGGCCGCCATGTCGGTGACCACCACCACGTCCAGCAGCGAGCGAAACTGGGCGGAGGCGATGCGCGCCAGGGGCGCGTGCTCGATGGTGGCAGCCTCGGCCACCACGCCCACCAGGCCGGGGTCGCCTGAGGAGAGGGAGGGGGGTGGGGGCGAGGTTTATCGCGTATTTCTGCGCAGCACCCCAGTTGTGGGCGAGGGGGCAGAGTGCAGGGCAGCAGGGCTGGGCCAGGGTGTGGGTTCGAGGAGCCATCATCTCGATTCAATCCCATACACCCCAGCGACGGCATCATCGCACCTGAGGCAAGCAGGCGCCGAATGGACGCCGCCATGGGTTGCTTGGCAGGGCCGAAGCGAGCCTGTCTGGGCTGCGACCCCGACAACACTGGGGGGATAGAAGGGGGGGGTTGGACGCTGAGTTCCCCTGGCTGAATCAAGAGTGACTGCATCTACAGCTCGAGGCAGGCTGGCTGTCGTGATGTTCGACACTCCTTCCAGCAGCGCAGGCAAACTGACTCGCCAAACAGCAAGTCGGTAGCAGGTGCTACCCAGCCCCCGACCACGCCAGGTCCCACCTGCAGCTTGGTTCTCGGCATGCGCCTGTCGAGCAGCCTCCAGGGCCGCCTCCCCGGCCGCCAGGCTGTCCAGGGCCAGGCCCTGCAGCGTCTCCTGCCGCTGCGCCAGCACCGCCTCTGCCTCCTCCAGCAGGCCCTGGCGGGCTCTGGCGGCCTGCTTTTGAGGGGTAGTCGAGGGGAGTTTGTGGTGCGTGGCGGTCTTGAGCCCTTGCTAGGTTGTGCGCCGTGTTGATTGTATGAAGAGTACCCCGATAGCCTTGCTTTCTGACAACCTCAACCCCTCTGACCTCTCGTGCAGCATCCAGCTTGCGGCGGTGGGCGTCCTGCCTCTCCAGCACTGCCTCCCGCCTGGCATTCAGCTCGGCGAGCGCACTGGCCCTGCGTGTATGGAGGGAGGGGGCAGGGTGATGCTGGCGATGATGGTCTTGCCGGGGCTACCAATGTCACCGGCCGCGAGGTCGACATGTTCCAGACCTCGGTGCACATCAGCCACACACAGGAGCAGGCACCCCACAAGGACAGCCTCAAGCACCGTGCACCCACTTGGCAGCGTGGTCGGTGAAGAGGAGGGGGATGGACCAGGCCGTCACCCACTGGTCGGAGGGTGGGTCCCCATCCGACCCCGGGGGCAGCTCTAGGCCCTGGGCCTGCGCCACCAGCTCCAGGGCGAGAGCGGCGGCGCCCCCGCCGCCAGACCCTGTTCCGGGGTGGAGGAGTAGGCACGGGATGAGGCCACCCGGGGAACAAACCCTTGGATGCTCCTACTCCTCGGCTTCCCCCCATCAACACACCCAGGAGTCTCTCCCGTATCACAAGCATTTGACGCATCTGGCTCCCCACGCTCCCACACCTGACCCCTCCTCGATGCTCAGGTCACCCAGCGCCGCTCGCCCAGCCGCGTCGGTCTCGGTCTCGCAGGCTCCCAGGGCCCCCAGCGACGAGGTGAGGCTGGGCAGGGCCGCGCCCTCCGGTGGTTCCCCCGCGTCACCGCCCCTCCCGTCGGCACCCCAGCGCAGTGCAAAGCGCACAGGGACGCCGGCGGTCGGCACTGAATTCCCCGCCTCGTCCAGCAGCTGGACTGCAGCGCTGCGTAGCAGCATCCGCTGTCGGGTGGACTGTGTGGAGCGGGGAGGTGGGTTTGGGGAGGTCAGGGAAGAGCGGCGATGATGGCTGATGTGTACAAGGGCACCCAGTGGATCACTGCAATCTGCAGCGTCATCCAGCCCTGCCTCACAACCTCCGCCTCCTTGTATATGCCCTCCCATCCCTGCGCCCTGCTCACCCCTGCTTGGGCCCGTCACCGCGTTTTCCCCGGTCCCTAACCGTACCGCAAACCCTCCAGCCACCAGCCCACTCACGGTCCCGTTGGTGGCGGTGAGCAGGTCTGGCAGGCTGGCGGCCTCCACGTCCAGGCCGGCAAGGGCCCCGGGGTCAACCAGGAGGCAGCAGGAGGGGCTGCGCAGCTCGCTGGCCTCCCGCGACAGGCCTGGGAGCGGTGATTTATGTTTGGGGAGGGGGGGGATGGTGATTGTGGAAAGTGCGGCAGGCGAGGCTATGCGTGCCTGGGTCCAGGATTGTCGCGATTACATGCATGCGCCCATGCCGATGTCCCTCCCAGTGTGCTTGCTGTCATCCAGGAGACCTGTCAGCTGCATCCGTGCTGTGCTTCGTCTGAGCCGCTGGCAGGAGGAGTGCCGGAATTGCCCATTGCAGTCCCACATCTCCCCCCAAACCACACCCACACCCACAAATCCGACTCACCGTCAAGCAACTCAGGCCGCGTCTCGACGTACTCGGCCGCCAGCGTCCACTCTCCCGCGGCCACCAGGCCCTCCAGCAGGAAGGCCATGAGTCCAGGATCCGCCTGGTCCGCGCACGGCCCCACGCGCTGCGGGCGGGCGGCGCCCGGGCCACTCACGCGCAGGCACAGCCCCGCAGCGGCGGCGGCGGCGGGCAGCGGCTCGCCGTCCTCGGTGGTCACCCGCACCGCGACGGCAACTGCCGCAGCCCCCCAGGCAACGCGCGGCGGCGCGGCGCCCGTGGTCGAAACGGTCTCCCCACCGACAGCCGCGACCTCCAGGCTGGCAACCAGGTTCCTCGGGCGCATGACCAGCTCCAGCGTGGCGTCCTCCAGCGCCACGCGGCGCGAGGAGGAAACCGCGCGCAGCGTGTAGCTCCCCGGCACGTCGGCGCGCAGCGCCACCTCGGCAAAGGCGGCCGCGCCGGCCTTTGCGCGGGCCTTGTTCCCGCCCCGCGCCGAGACCGAGGCCGCGCGGCCGCCGCCGTCGGAGGCCAGCGCGCTGCCGGCTAGGGACACGTCCAGGGTGGCGCCTGAGGTCCAGACCGCGGGGTTACCGGCGCGGTCGGCCACCGAGACGCGCAGACTGGGCAAGACAGCGGCCAGGCCGCAGTGGAGGGGGCCTGGCGTAGAGAATACCAGTCGAGCTGGTGGGCCTGGAGGTGTGGTGGTGAGGGATGAGGGTTAGGGTGTGGGTCAGGCGCTGGGAGGCAGACTGCTGTTCGTTTGGGGAGGGATGAGGACAGGGGCATCGAGCTGGCAGGAGACGTGAGGATGGGCAGCTCCCCACAGGGTTTATTCCTCCACAATCTGCAATCCACCAGGGCTTCTGCATTGACCAGCCCGAGCACCGCCGTACAGCACACTGGGCGTGCTGCTTGAGCCCCTAGCCCTGTCCTACCGCCCACCACGCAGACATCGCTTGGAATGCTTGTGAACTGCAATCAACCATCCCCCAGCCTTCTTCCCAGCCCCCCACAAAACATAATTAGACCCACCTGCTGCGAGCTGGAGGGTGAGGGAATCAGGCGCCATGTCGGCGCCGGCACCCTCCTCGCCGGACCGAACGGTCAGGCGCACCGTCCCCGGTGCGCCCAGCAGCGACATCTTGACCGAGTACACCGGAGCCACTCCCTGTCGAGGATGGTGGAGAGGGGAATTAAGAGTGGGTGTGTGCCTTGGGGGACCACTGTATTTGGCATGCCTGGAGCCCGAAACTAGGGTCTGCCCACAATCCCCCTTGCCTGACGAGCTTGAAAGAGTCCCAACCCACCCCCCTCACGCTCATATTTCCACCTGGGTGGCAGTCATCCAGCCACACTCCCAGGACGCGGGGTCAAAGCCCAGGTGCCCCTCAGCCTCCGGCTCCAGCACGGGGGTGGGCAGCGGCGCGCCCTCCCCCCTCGCACACCTGGTGGTTTTGGGAACGGCGGAGGAGGATGGATTGGGGAGCCTGGGGTCGGGCGCGCCGGCGGTCGATGGGCGGGCCACCTCCAGGCCATCTCTTGACGTCCCAGCAGAAGCATCCGCCTCTTTTCACAGTGCTGGGGCCCCACAAACATGCTGGCCTCCCCCCCAACCAACCCCACTCACCGGTTGTTGTGGGCGTCCAGAGCCTCGATCTCCAGGGCGAAAGGCTGGCCACAGCGCACCGCGCCGACGCCCTCTCCACCCTCCTGGGACGCCTCGCCCGCCTCGCCCTCCACCAGGCTCAGGGCCCAGGCCTTGGGCGGCCCCGGCACCACCCCCAGGAACAACCCCACCTCCAGGAGCAGCGTGCCGTCGTCGGACGCAAAGCGCACCCACTCCGTCGAAGCCGTCGTCGCGTCCTGGGCGCCGGCGGCGTTCAGATCGCCAGCCGCGTCGAGGACACTCGCTTCGCCCAGAGCTGTGGCAGTCTCCGGCACAGGCAGAGTGGGCAGGCGCACCGCCTCCCCTTTCCAGGCCAGGCGCTTGCTGCCGCGGTGCCAGGACACGGTTACACGTCCCGCCACCGACCGCTCCACCCGCCCGCCGCCGCCGTCCAGCAGCGCCAGGCGCAGGCCGGGGAGGGAGGAGCCGGCGGGCAGGCCCGGCAGCAGCAGGAGGTCGGGGCCGGTGCCGCGCGGATCGGGCCGCCGCTGTAATGCTTCGCCATGGAGCTCCAGAGCCAGCGAGGCCGGGGCGAGGCTGTGGTGCACGACCACGGGGCAGCCCAGGGCCGGCGCCTCGGCATCGTGACCCGCCCGGCAGCGTACCAGGGCGGCCTCTAGGGTGGGGGTGGCGGCCGAGGCCTCCAGCCGCAGCTCCAGCTCCTGAGCCTGGCCGGCCGTGCCCGGCGCACAGGTCAGCGCCACGTCTGCATTGGGAGTTGGAAGTGTGATTCTCGTCGACAGACCTGTTTCTGCGGGTGTACGGACGTCACTCTGTGGTAACGCGAGCCCGATATGCACCCTGCCATTTGCGTCCCCCTCGATTCTCCCCGAAATCCCGCATCAAACCTGCGATGGTCGCCGCGCCGTCGTCATCCAGTGGGAAGACGGCTGCCGCCGCCGGCGCATCGCTGCAGCAGGGCCCCGCCAGCCTCACCGCGGCTTCCAGGCCGGGCAGCGCGGGCGACCGGTTGCCCCAGGCGTCCCAGGCCTGGACCTCAAAGCCGGGCAGGGTCGCCCCCGCGGTCACCTCCAGCCCCGCGCCCTCGCCCAGCCCCTCCCAAGGGTGGGGCGGCAGCAGGCTCAGGGTGATGGGAGGGCCGCTGCGCAGGCGCAGGGGGAGCCTGGCGGTCAGGCCCGGCGCTCCTCCACTCGCCACACAGACCTCCAGCACGCCATCCAGCGTGCGCAGCAAGGCGCCGGCGCCCTGGCCGCCCTGCACGGGCGCGTCGGGGCTGCCGGGCGCCTGGGCCTCCAGCAGGCCCGACTGCCGTGGCACGGCCACCAGGTCGACGATGCGCAGGGGGGCCTGGTCCCTGCTGCAGCTCGACTCCAGCTCCACCGGCAGCTCTGCCTCCCCGTCCCCCGCCAGGAGTCGCAGCGCCGGCTGGGGCAGGGCGTGATCGTCCCCGGGGCCAGGTGCCAGCGTGTTGCCGTGCTGGTCGGCCAGCAGGACGGTGATGGGTGGCAGCGCCTCTCCTGTGAAGTTTGGGGGGTGGTCAGGGAGAGGATCGCGTTAGGATGCGAGGGAACGGGTGCCCCCAGCTGCATTGCTGCCCTGGAGTCCGGGCGGCGCGTGGAGGTGCAGTAGCTCAGGCATCGCGAGCCTGAGAAGACCCTGCAGCTCACCAAAGGTGAGGGGACGCAGGGCCGCAGCAGCCACTCCCTCGCCCCCCAGACACAGCTGCGTGGGGGCCCCTGGGCTGACAGCCACATGGATCTGCAGGACGGGGGGTCCCTGTGTGGGGGGAGTGCGGGTGGCACTGTGAGGCAGGCGGTGTGCAGCGTGGGGAATGATGCATGGGGCGCAGGACACAGATCCCACTTGCCGCAGATGCAAACCTCGCCACGACCGATCCCAAGTCACCGCACACCTGTGGGCCCCCCGGGGCGCAGGGCGAGACGGTGTACTCCAGCACGTACTGCCCCGCCAAGGTCAGCCCGTTGGCCAGGCGCGAGAAGTAGTAGGCGTCCTTCACGGGGCTGTGGTTTTCAACCTGCAGCACCAGCTCCCGGTCCTGGGTGGCGGGCACGGCGACGACCTCGGCGACCTCCGCCTCGTTGACGACCGGCGGCCGATTCTCGTCGGCCTCTTGAAGAGGCCCGGCCCCACGCCGGCGCCGCCAGCGCATGCCGCCCGCCTCGCGCTGGGCAGGGCCGAGGGGCGGGGGCGAGGCGGGGGCCTGGGCGGGCGTGGCGGACTTCGCCAGCCTCCAGAGCGTCTGCGTGACCTTCAGCGTCTGGCGGCTGCCGCCCAGGAGCACGCGCGTGAGTCGCTGGCCGGACCCTGACACCACCAGGACCTGGGTGTCGGGCAGTGTGTCCCCCGCCACGCAGCGCAGGCCCCCTCTCGCCGCCAGTTTCAGCGGTTCCAGCCTCAGGCAGGCAGGGACCTGGGGACATGGTTTGTGGAGGCATCGGTGGGGCCGGGGGCCTGGGCCTCATGAGTCACTGCAACAGAAAGGTCGCCGCTCCCATACCTGGACCACCAGGCTACACCACCACACAGCACTTGGGAGCGAATCCGTGCCCCGTACCCCAGCATCGCAGTGGCAACCTGAGCCAGGTTTCTATTGTTGGTTCAGATCTCTGTCCCCTCACCCAAACCCCCATGAAACAAGCGCTCTCGACTGACCTTGCCCAGCTCTCGCTGCGCGTGCTCCACCTGCTCCCCCTCCGGCACCGTCTCCCAGCGCAGACGTCTCAAAGGAAATCCGCGCAGGCAGCCCGCGCCAAAGACGTCCGCCGGCAGCAGCTCCACGTGGGCCCTCCCTCCCGCGTGGCAGCCGGGCGCGGCGCCGGGGGCGGGCACGGTGAAGCAGGCCAGCCGGCCGAGGTGGGCGGGGCGGGTGTCCAGGCGCACGACGTCGCCGGCGCGGAGGCTGCGCCCACCGCCGTCGTCCACGCGGAGGAAGGCGGTGCAGGCCTCGCCCAGCTCCTCGCGCATGTGGGCCTGCAGCCTGGTGTCTGCGGGGTCCAGGAAGCGCAGCACCTTGTCCAGGCGCGCGTGGCAGGCGGCCAGCCACTCGCGCGCCCGCCGGCCCAGGGAACGGTCCCCGGGCACGGCCCGGAGCAGCAGGGCGCGCAGGTCGTCGCGCAGGAGGAGCTTGTTGCGGGTGACCTGGAAGGCGGGGCCCAGGAAGAGGGAGCCGCGTAGCCGGAGGAAGGCCTGGTCGGGCAGGACGTCCTGTTGGGTTGTGGGAGGACCGGAGTTGTGGGAAATTGGGGACTCGAAACGGAGGCGGTCTGTGCCGGGCAGTGTACGCCAGATATACACATCAGTCTTGAAGAGCGGAACACAACATATCACGCCAGGGTCCAGCCGCGGGAGCAGCTGAGTGGCGGCATGCCTTCTGGCCCACACCCACAACCCCCAAGCCACCTTGGCGGCTGCGTTGCGTTTCGTGCGCAGCGCCTCGAGAAAGGGCAGCGTGTCCACTTTCGCCCCCGGGATCAGCCGGCCCTGCCAGAAGACCTCAAAGATGGGGGGCGCCATCCAGGGGCCTGAGGGTTTGTTTCAGCAGAGGGAGGGGGGGCTGATGCAGGGAAGGCCTGCATCAAGCCATGGTGCATGCGTTTCCTTGCGTCCAGTTGGGCCCCCCAAGCACGGTATCCAAACCCCTCCCCCCCTCCAGTTCACCGTCGGTGTCATCGTCAGACGCCCCCACTTCCAGGTCAGCCTGCAACGCCAAGGAACCCGCCGCAGCCATGGGCGCCAGGGACTGTGACACGGCGAGGTGGGGGTGGACCAGGGAGAGACTCTGGGCAGGATGTGGAAGATACACCTCGAATCCGACCATGCCCTCGTCCAGCCATGTGCTGCCTTGTCACAGACCACCACAGCCCATATCCATGTTCAAACCTCACCTGGGTGGGAGCCTGCGAGGGATTGACGCCGTACTGCTGCGTCATGCCTGGCCCAGCATCCGGGCGGGGGCCAGCGGAGGGGCCCTCCAGCGGGACGGTCTCTGCCCCATCCTGGAAGGGGAAGTAGTACAGCACGCCCCAGACAATGCCCTGGAGGGTTGGGAGAGGTGACTCAATGGGGTCTCCAACTCGTCTGTGGAAGGATGAAGGTGCTGGACCCCCCCCCTGCACCCTCGCTCGTGATGATGCACCTGCTCCGTATTCAGCTCACCCACCCTATCTGGGACGTGGAGACTGAAACCCAGCTCTGCCTGCTGACCGCGCAGCATCCTACTCTCCAGATCGTCGTCAACCTAGCATGTGATTTGGTGTTGAGAGGAAAGGGACAGGTTGGTAAGTTGCTCTAGGAGTTGTGGCACCACTTGCATGGCGCATCTGTGCAAATAGCGTAGACCATGGCGTTGTAACAAACATGCACCCGCCTCCCTCGCTGAGTCCTTTTCGACCACTCGACCACACACACCTCGTGAAGACTCCGATGCCAGAGGATGCGGTCCCCTATTATACACTGGATACTGATGGTGGGACAGGCTGGGGCGGGGGAGGGTCGGCCAGAGGAACCTGGTCCCCGGTTGCCGCCCTCTCCATGTATGTAGAAGTGGTAGAGGTGTGCCAGCTCCTGCGCCGTGTTGTTGATGGAAGGTGGGATGCAGGAGAGATCAACGAGTGATGGAACCCATGGAGATGGTCAAGCTTGACCTCTGCTTCCTCACACCAGAGGCACAGCATGTGGGGGAACCCCTGAGACCCGCTCCGTGCGCCTCCACTTCTCCTCCCCACACATGTCCATGCCAGACCACTGCTCCCTTCCCCCTCTCATCTTCAAGCCCACCCTGCATATGCGCGAGTCGGCGCCCTCCTCCAGCATCTGGTGCAGGACCTCCGGCTTCAGGCCGCCCAGCAGGACGCGCGTGAAGCCGCTGGCCTCGGAGCCTGTCGCCTCCTCACCCACCCACTGCTGGGTGATGGGGAAGGCCTGTTCCCATGGCGCCTGGGTCAGGGCATCGCCAGGCCTGCGGTGGATCATCACCGTCTCGTACACGGCCTGGTGAGCAGATGGGTGAATGAGAGGGAGCTGAGGACTTGGTTCCTAGTAGGCAAAACTCTTTGCGGCTGCCAGATGCTCGAATAGGCCAGCATCGCCAAAAACACCTGCGCTGGCCCCCCGCCAAGGGATGCACATGGGCTTCATTCCCAGCGGTCCAGTTGGCATCATCAAAAGCACCTGGCCCAGTCGGTAGCGCTGCTCCAGCTCCCCCGCGCTGAGCTGGAGCTCGTGGACGTAGGGCTCGCCCACGCGCCGCGTGACCATCTTGACACTGGAGCCGATGAAGAACGCTGCGTTCTTCGAGCCCACCTGTTGGTTTTGTTTAGAGAGGCCAAGACGCTATGAGTTTTAGTCACAAGAGCGGGAATGCCACCCTTCAAGGCATAATACAAGACAACCAAACCCAATCCATTTGCATCCAACTCACTCCAAAGTAGGAGATGTTGCTGTTCAGATACTTGGTTGGGGATGCGCTGATGGAAGGCTGGCTCAGCTGGCCCCGCTCCTCCATCGAGTAGTTCATCACAGCCTGCACTTGGGGAAGAAGGCGTTGGGGCAAGGGACTGCGGCTGTGTGCATGATCCTTTGTTAAGTAGCCCCGCTTCACCTTGCGCATTGACGATGCAAAACATTGCATTATCATGTGAAGTAACCCATTCGATCGCCTGCGCACCCAGTCATTGAGATCGCGCTTGGTCATGCCGCAGCCTGTGTCCTGGATGCACACCAGACCCTTGGCGCTGCTCAGAGAGGAGCTGTTCAGCACAAAGGAGATGGTGATGTTCCTCGGCTCCGAGGCTCTGGACGTGGCCCTCAGGGAGTTGTCCACGAACTCTGCCAAGGCATACACAAAGGGGTGCTTGCCCTGTGCGTGGTGGGAGGTGGGAGAGCTGTGGACGACAGAGGACTCCACATTGGGCCAGCATTACAGCAACCCCTTGATGCACTGTGTCAGAGTTGCTGGGTCTGAGCGTCAATGAGCATGGAAAAGAAAGTAAGTACGCCTGCATCCAGAGCCACTCCACTCACCTGCGCGGCAAAGTACTCGTAATCCCCAGCCATGGTGAGGGTCTTGGGGTGGGGCTGAAAGCTCACGGTCTCCTGACCTGGTGCGGCCAGGGCCCCAGAGTGGCCCATCACGTGCAGGATCGTGTCAGCTGGCACAGCCCGCAAGTCAACGTCGGATTCCAGCGGTCGGGTGAAGTCTGTCAGATGGAACTCCTGCATTGCAAGGTTTTTGCAGGGGTGAAGCAGGAAAGATTGCTGTTGTGCAGTAAGTATCCTCGGCGTGTAGCAAGAGAGTATAAATTACTGTCTCCCCCAATCATCCTCGAACGTGCTCCTCAAAGTAGCCGGAATAACACCTGATTGCCTAGCCTGAAATGCTGAGAGACTCTTGCCACGAGTTCTGGCAAGGCTGGAGCTGGAAGAAGCACTTCAAGCGCTGGTAATGTGCCATGAACTATCTGTATGCTGCTAGATTCTATCATTTCAACCCGAGCCTCGGGCACTGGTGGCCACTTCGGACGGAAGGATCACTTGGGACGAGAGCAACACGCCATCGCCCAGCTAGCCGTTGGAAGTGGGAAGTTTTGGAGTTCTGTCGGCCTATTATTCTCACTTTTGCACTTGCTGGAGTTAGCTCTCTGTTCAGGTCCCCGGACAGCTTGGGGTGTTTGCGTGCATCCATGCTGCGGGTGCTGAGACATGCCGACACCAGCTCGGCCACCTCCGCAACATGGGACAAGTGATCTGTGCGAGCAGATGGACCGCGCCGACAAGCGGTATCCAACAGATGGACGAATTAACATAATGCAAGGTGTCTTCTTGGGTCATAGGATATCAGTCAGATCGATCAGTCCCTGCAACAGGCTGAGGTTTTCTTCACCCCTCATCTCTCGAGCCCGGGGCGCCCGGGTGACCATGTCTCAAGCAGGGCACCTCGCTTTGGTGACCGGAGGCACCGGGTTTGTGGCCGGAGAGCTGGTGAAACAGCTACTGGAAAAGGGTTACCAGGTGCGCACCACAGTCCGACCTGGCACGGATGTCTCTCGCCTGCAACCCCTCAAGCTGCTGGCCCAGGCACTCCCAGGTGCGACTTCTTGAGTTGGGATAAATTCCAGCATTGCCTCAAGGGCTCTCTGTACCTCTCATTGCTGCGGTCAAGACGGAGCCTACTGAGCTACAAGACCACTTTGAAGGGCCCTGGACTTCTACAATCTGATTGAAGCATCGCCCCGCACTGCACCCCCACCATGTTCCTCCTGCGTGGGTCTCCGCCCCTTCAACCCCTTCACACAGCCCACACATAGGAAGCCTGGAGATTGTTGAGGCAGACCTACTGGCAGAGCAGGCCTTCCACCAGGCCGTGGCTGGGGCGGAGGTGGTCTTCCACGTCGCCTCACCCTTTTTCATCGAGGCCGACGACCCGCAGGCGGCCCTGGTGGAGCCGGCACTGCGCGGCACCGCCTCCCTCTTCGCGGCTGTCGCCGCCCAGGGCAAGGGTGCGGTGCGCCGGGTGGTCCTCACCAGCTCCTGCGCTGCGGTGAAGGGCATGCACCCTGCCCCGCCCAAGGATGGGCGTCGCTACACGGAGGCCGACTGGAACACGACCTCCACCGTGGAGGGCGGCCAGGCCTACTGGGTGGGGAAGGTGAGGCAACAGAATACGTGGGTGTGTAGGGGAAAGGGAGATGGGGTCCAGCTGGCTGACTGAAGTTCTTGAGGGTTTTCATGTGGACGAGGGAGGAGCACTGCCAATCAAAACCAGGGTGCAGGGAAGATGGGGGGTGTGGATGGCTGTCAGCATCTCTAGAGCCCATCTCCCCCCTCTCTCATCCTCAAACAACAATGAATGTAAACAGACAAAAGCAGAGGAGCTGGCCTGGGAGCAGGCAAAGCAGCACGGCATCGACCTTGTCACAATCCTCCCCGAGTTCATTCTGGGGCCTGTCCTGTCGCCCCACGCACGCGGCACCTCCGTGGGGGCGCTCCAGGGCTGGCTGCACGGCGCCTCCGCCCCCGGAACCTTCACCTTTGCGGACGTCCGGGCGGTGGCCCGGGCCCACGTCCGCGCGGCCGAGGTGCCGCGCGCGGGCGGGCGCCGCTTCATCGTCGCGGCCCGCCAGGCGACCACCGGGCGCCAGATCTCCGCCATCCTCAGGGTGCGAGACGATGCGTGCAGGCGTGTCAGCTGATCTCAGCGCCAAGCGCGACCGTCCCCCAACCCTCCCTTCTCTCCAAGCCCTCCACAGGAGCACTTCCCGCACCTGCCAATCAAGGACGGGGAGGACGGCGAGCCGCCTGAGTTTGGCGTGGACGCCAGCGCGGCAGCCGAGTTGCTCAGCGTGCACAGCGTGCCGGTGGAGGAGACCCTCGTGGACATGGCCCGCACGCTCCTCGCCTTTGGGCTATGAGGGATGGTCTTCGCAGTGCTTTCTGGGGACCTCTGGCAGCCCCGGCCGTTGGGTGGGTGCACACAACCCGCGTATGCCCCGTCATCGACCCGCTCTTCCTCTATCGGCTCCATTACATTGGTGCCCAGAGATGGCCCCTTCCCTTTGTCATCAAGCAATGAATGTCTGTAAAAGTCAGATGAAAGTTCCCTCGAAGCCCTTCCTCCTGAGCCTCCCCATCGATTAGTACTGCTGGCGCAGGGGGGTCTCGATCTCGAGCGCAGCCTGGGGTGTGGGATTCGCCAGCGAGGCCAGGTCGTCCAGGAATTGCACCGGCGTCTCGATACCGGTGCTGCCCAGAAAAACGTCACGGTTCAGCTTCTTGGACAGGCGGTGCACCGCCCGCACCTCCGAGTAGGTGGTGCCGCCCACCACGAAGACGAAGATGCGGCGGTTGGGGCCGCCGCCAATCCCGCTCTGTGTTGGGGGAGCGATGGGGCGTGTTCAGCGAGATGGAGCACGAGGCTCAGAGGGTTGACCAACTGCCGCCAGAGCAGAGTATTGCATGCCCTTGAGCTCGAGATGATGTCACTCCAGCTCGCGAGTTCAGCATGCACACGCCGCACAGTCGTGTCAGGTACCACTGCCCGAACCCGCCACAAAGAAGGGATACTACCAACACCCACCTGGACGCTCATGTTGCCGCTTTCGGTGCGGTCCAGGTTGCCGGAGGGCTTGCTGCGCGCCCAGTTGCCCGTCGTGCGCAGCGTGCGCGCCGAAGCGACGCCGCCCATCATCGATTTGGGCGTGGCCTCGGCCGAGGAGGGCGCGCGGCTCGACCCGGGCGAGCTGGGGGGCTGCACCCAGGGGTACTCGTCGGTCGACAGGCGGTTGGCGGCTGGGCGGCAGGGGTGGAGGGAGTGGGGTGGTGGGGGCGAGGATGGGAGTGCCAGACTGGGCACATTCGAGGTCCCGCTGTTCCCAAGCAGCCTGCTTCCATCAGTAGAGTGAGCTACACCCCGCATTTTCTCTCACCCGCATCCTCCACCAGCTCGTGGAGGAGGGGGACGAAGCGGGACAGCGCGTACTGCTGGTCATCCTCGCTGCCCTCCCGGTCCTGCAAGGATGGAGACGGGGGAGTAGGGTGTCGATTCCATGCTATGAGACACGCCGAGACGGTCAGCCTGTCGTCAGGACCCTCCCGTGATGGCTCAGGCTAGCAGCAAAATCCTCAGCTCCCCATCCTCACAGTTCCCCCTCCCAGCCCCAGGGATCCGGCTTCAGAGCCTCTGTAGAGCACCTCAACCCACATGCCCTCCATCGCACACCTTGCGAATGGCACGGTGGCGCTTGCGCCCGAAGCCGAGGGACACCATGCCCTTGGAGCGCTTGTACACCGGCACGCCCAGGTACTCCAGATTGGTCACCACCGCCAGGTCAGCGGGGCGTAGGCCCGCCACCTTCTGCCACTGCTGCTCCCGCACTGGGTCCATCTTCTCGAGGTGCGTGGCGGAGTAGCACATGAGCAGGCGCACCTGTGTTGGCGTTACATCGGAGTGGGGTGAGGACGGGCCACGTGAGGTGCTGTGCGGGCGCATGGGTGTTGGCGACGGGGGATGCAACTAGCTGACACCGACCGGCCCTGCCCTGGTGCTCGACCGCTGTAGCATGTCGCACAGAGTCCCCCCCCACCAGGTCGGTCCTGGCGGGGAGACGATCACCTCGTGTCCTCTCAGAATCCCCACCGACCTTCTCGGCGGGGGGAATGCTGCCGCTCTGGGACAGCAAGGCGATGACCTCCTTGGAGGTGGCGTCGCCGTACACCAGATCCTGTTCCAGCTTTCCAAACTCCGTCAGGCGGCTGGCGTCCACGCTGGCAGTGAGGCGCGTGGCCAGCTCCACATGCGCCCCCAGTTTGGACAGCTGCTCCCTGGGTGGCAGGTTCGTGTGAGAGAAAGGGTTTGATGTGAGGGAAGGGAGGCAGTACAGGGGCCCAGGGTGGCCCACAGCAGGGGAGGCAAGGAGAATGGGGAGAGTTGGGACCTTCCCCAGGGAGTCCTCGCCAGAGCAACACACACCCCATAGTGACACCACACGCGTAGTACCTGTACTGCGGCAGGGCGCGCACGAGGCGGCCCATGCTCTTCAAGTCGGCGCCGCCCTCGCCCTTGAAGCTGGCGGCCTGCAGTGTGATGGGGGAGTTGTGGGGAGGGAGGGCAGGTTGCTGGTGTTATAACGTATGCGATCCAGTGCATGACCTCACCTCTTGGTATGCACGGGTCCCTGCAGCATGCATGCTCTGCTCTGGTGAGGCTTCAGCACCCATACATGCACAAGCACTGCCTCCGAGGGTCCCTCGGTCCATTTCACCCCAGACTGAACAAATCGCGCACCTTGTTCTTCTGGCGAAACTCGTCCAGGAGCTGGGAGATGCGGGTGGTGGCCTCCGCAAAGTGGGTGAACCTGAGCTCCGAGAAGAGGGCGTCGCGGTCATCCAGCACATGCTCCTTGCGTTCTGTCTTTCCTGCAAGCAGTTGAGGAAGGGCGAGCGGGTGGTGAAGGCACGATGCTGCAGAGGGGCATGGACCAGGCAAACGGGAGCTCGCTTTCCTGCACTACTCCCCGCACGAAGCAATTGTGTTTGCCGTGCAGAGGATCGAGCATGAGTGTCCATCAATGTGGATGTCTCGTGGAGGCGTACCCACCCTGATCCTCCACCTCACTTCGTCCTGCGAGGTCTCAACCCAAAAGCCCAACAACTCCTGATATCCGCAGCATGAGGTATCACCTCACCCCCTCCCACCCCCCCCACCTCCTTGCGTCTCCGCCTCATAGGAGAAGACGTTGTTGGAGCCCAGGTCCGGTCCCAGCAGGTCGTGGGCCATGGCCTCGTAGGTCCACTCGTGGATGATGGGCGCCACGGGGTCAGCGCCGCGATCGGCGATTACCAGCTCACAGGTGTCGGCCTCAGGGACCAGTCCCGCGTGCTGCAGGATGAGTAGGCGCTCATGGAGCTCCAGCGCGACGCGCTGAGCGACCAGCAGCCGGATCTCCAGCCCCGGCGGGAAGTCGTCGCCGGGGGGGATGGCGGCGCGGAAGCGGATGGCTGGCATCTCCTTCAGGCTGGCGAACAGCGAGGCCAGGCGCGTGGCGGCCACCGAGATCTCGTAGGCGTAGGCGGGGGCCAGCTCCGCGCCGGCACCGAAGAAGGTGCGCAACGCGCCGTCCTGAGCGGTGCTGAAGGTGCGGCGGTTGAGCACCAGGTACTCCAGGTTCACCTCCTTGATGGTGCGCAGGCGGGCTAGCAGGCCTGGGCAGCCACGCAGTCGCTGGAGCAGCTCGGGAGGGAGGGGGGAGGAGAAAAAGAGGTAGGCGTCGCGGTACAGCGGCTTGCGCGAGGTGCCAAAGTCCTCGATGATCCGCGCCACAGCCTCTGGCGTGGGGGCCACGAAGTAGACGCCGCTGAGCGTGGTCAGCGGCTCGCGCTGCTTCAGCACGTCGTCCACCACTGCAGGCGGTGAGGGAGGGCGTTGGGGAGGTGGAGGGGGTTCGACGCTCGTGGGGATTGACATCTCCGAGTGCAGCCGGAGGACGAGCGTGCAACAGGCACCCTGACCCTGCAGGCGCAACCAGGGGCAAGGGGCGTGCCATGCCGAACCGAGCTGAGCCATGCACACGGGCACCAACCCCAAGAGAGCTGCACTCACGGGACACGCCGTAGTCCAGGAGGTCAGCGATGCCCGCGGCGGAGGAGAACACTCGGGTGGTGACCGGGTCGAGGAGCAGCACCGCCCACCGCTTCACGCCATCATTCCCGGTGGACCCCAGCATCTCGTCCTGGGGTAGATTTCGAAGGCAGTGGAGGGAGGATTACAGCGTGCCCCGACACGCAGCCCTCTGTTCAAGTTGCGGAGGGCAGTACACCGACGGAGCGCCAGGAATCCTACCAGGAGGCGAGAGCGGGTCACTCCCGTGAGCACCGTTTCGGACGACATTTCTAAAGGTGTGTGAGGTGATCGCGGTACGCCAAGCAGGGGCTTAGGGGTGGACTCTTATTTCAGCTGTGTCCCATCGCCGAGAGTCTCAACGTGGTCAACGAGGCCCGGAGAGGGCGATAGCTCTGAGAGATGTTGAATTTCCAAGTCGAGGTGGATGTGTGTCGAGCTCCCTTGCCCCAATGCATCCCAATGCCCGACCATCGCACGGCGATGCAATCCAACGGAGGGGGCATACGTTCCGTGCAGGGCGCGCATGCGACAGTTCTGGGTCACAGGCCTTGAGATACAGTTACAGTGCCTGCAATGCGAGGCACAAAAGCAATTGGCAAAGAGAAGAGGTTGCTGGTCTCACAGGCAACTGATCATGATCGCTGTTGCCAGTAATGGCTGCATATCCTCCCCCACGCATGGACTGTCAGTGACCCGACCAGTCGCGTCTGCTCGGCTCGCACCGATCGCCCGGCGCAGCATTCACCGCGCCTTTGCAAGGTTTGCCCCTCACGAGAGCCTAGTGAACGGGATGCATCAAGGCATGGCCGGTGCGAAGCTACGCCCTCAGAAATCCCGATCATGGTCGGCATGCATGGCTACCGGGCAGCAAAAGGAGGGGGTGGCGTCCCCCAACCCACCCCCCCAGACCAACATACTGGCCACAGCCGGGCTCTTCACGATATGGGCATCCCTCCTGGCCTATGCCTTTTTTGTTGCCCCCAATCAGACACCCCTGAGGTAGGCGAGTGTAGACGCTGGGGCCCGCGCTGCGCTCCACCATCCTTGCCGGTCAGCCCGGTCCACCCCGCTCCTCCCCCTCCCCCCCCATCAATCCAAGGGATGCCGTGTTCATCCAGAAGCTGGTGGGCCTGGGCGACCCCACCACCACCCCAGTGAATGCTGTCTTCACACAGCTCTTCCTCGCCATGGGGGTCTGGCCCCTCATCTACACCGCGCTGCTCATCCCCAGCGCCCGCAGTGGCAACGGGGTCCCCGCCTGGCCTTTCTGCACCCTCTCGTTTGCCGCGGGCGTGTTTGCGCTGCTGCCCTACATGGCGCTCTGGACGCCCGAGCGGGAGGGTTCGAGTCGAGAGCCGCGCCGGGGCCCCCGCATCCTGGAGTCGCGCATGCTGCCCATTGCGACGCTGGCCGGCGCGGTGTACTGCATCGCGGCCGCCGCGCTGGCGGGGTCGGACGCCTGGGTGGCCTTCTTCCAGCTGTTCTGGGAGTCGCGCTTCGTCCACGTCACCACCGTGGACTTCAGCATGCTCTGCCTCCTGGCGCCCTTCTGGGTGGGCCTGGACGCCTCGCAGCGCGGATTCCAGGGGCGGGCCGCCGGGCTGGCCGCGCTGCCGCTGCTCGGCCCAGCCATCTACCTGTGCCTGCGCCCTAGGGCGCCGCCGACCGCTGACGAAGCCGAGCGGCAATGACTGAGAGTTGTAATGACCGCCTCGTGTCTGGACTGCATGTGTGGGCGTGCAGCTTGCTTCCTGCTCTGGATACTCGTGTTGTGTAGGCTGCCACATCATCGACAAGTACTGCACCATGCAACATGCTGTTTATGGTTGAGGATGCAGGGCAGGGAGTCGCAAGCATGTCAGACTGC
This sequence comes from Auxenochlorella protothecoides, assembly GCF_000733215.1. NCBI lineage: Eukaryota > Viridiplantae > Chlorophyta > Trebouxiophyceae > Chlorellales > Chlorellaceae > Auxenochlorella > Auxenochlorella protothecoides. Next base: position 41,130 of record NW_011934467.1, read on the forward strand.
AGGGTGCTGAGGGACTCTTACCATCCTAATTCCTAGTCCTCTGCCATCGGCCCTGCGCCCTCCTCGGCTCTCTGTTCTCCAGCCTCATCAGGTTCCTCCGCCCCAGCCTTGTTGTCCGCCTTTTCTTCCGCGGGATCAGCAGCGTCTTCGTCCTCAACGACCCCATCATCATCGGGGTCTTCCCCCGTTGCGCCCTCCGCCGCTGCGCCCTCCTCCACTCCGACATCGTCGCCCGGCGGTGCGCTCGCAGGATACTGCCCGCCGCCGCCGTACCCGGCCGCCATGGCCGCAGCCTCCCAGTGCGCCACCATCTGCGCCACCAGCACGGCCATGGCCTGCACGTCCGGCACGACCACAGGGGATGGGGGGGCCTCCCCCACGGGGCGCGCGCAGGCGCCGTGGCGCTCGTGGGGCGCCAGGGCGAGGGCCGTGGGCCGCGCCGTGAGCTGGCGGAAGGTGGGCGCCAGCTCGTAGCACTCGGAGAAGAGCGCGGCGCGGCCGAAGACGTAGAGGCCGAGGCGGGAGCGGGACATGGCCACCACCAGGCGCCGAACATCGCGCAGGTGGCCAAAGTGGGCGGTGCGCACCAGCGACAGCAGCACGTAGTCCGCCTGCTGCCCCTGGAACTTGTCCACCGTCGCGATCTGAGGGTTGAGGGTTGGGGGGTGGATGGGGAGGGGGGGTGTGAGTGAGTAATGTGGCGTGTGCAACGCAGCACGCCCATCCCATGGGACTCTCCCTTTGCCGCCCAAGTCGACCCCACTCCAGTCCCTGCCCGCCTCGACCCCACCATACCCACCTTGGAGGGCATGCCAAAGGCGGGGTGTGCGGCGCAGCGCCTCTGGAATACGTCCCGCAGCAGCGCGGTCTGGCCGTTGTAGGTGGTCAGCACCGCGACGCTGGAGGCCGGGTAGCCCAGCAGACGCATGTACTGGTACACCGACACCAGGTACTCGGCCTCGCCCAGGTTCTGTAAGGAGGTTGGTGCAGGATTGGGTCTTGTTGTTTTTTGGGGGGTGGTAGGGTCCTGAGCATGGATGGGAGCTGTTGCAGGGCTTTGTTCATGACACACGTGTGGCCCCAGAGGCAGCAGCAGCACCCCCCTCCCCCTCCTCCTCCCCTCCCGCCTCATCACCTGGTAGAAGTAGGGCATGGGGGAGGTCTCGCCCCGTCCGTTGTAGTCCTGCACGTCGACCAGCTGGTAGTCGTGCGCAAATCCCGCGTTGGCCGCGGCAAAGGCCGGCAGCGCCGCGACGTGCGGCAGGTCCCCCAAGTCTCTGTACCGCCAGTTGTACAGCCTGGCCAGGCTGGGTCGCGCGCGCCCCTGCGCGTTCAGCTCGATGTAGGGCGTGCCCAGGCGGATGAAGCGGGTGAACAGCGGCTGGTCCAGGTTGCTGTACTTCTGCGGTGGGTATCGAACGAGGAGGGGGTGGGTGGGTAATCATGGGAAGAGCAGGTCAATATGGCGCACCGGCATCCTCCAACAGGGATTGGAAAGGCCGACAGGGCGGGAGGTAGAGGTTCTGCAGTGCGGCCAGAGGTGCCCTGAGCCAACAGTCCCAACTGACCGCCCCCTTCCTGGCTGGTCCGCGCCTGCCTTTCCACCCACTCCCATCGCACCTGCATGGCCATGTTCTTCACCACGGGCGGGAGCTGGTGGTGGTCCCCGATCATGATGACCCGTTTCAGCCGGCTCACACCGTCCTCCTGCTTCTGTACGAGTAAAATGTGACCAGAGGAGGTTGGGAAGTGGGTGGTGTGGGGATTGTGAGCTGGTAGCCACCTGGCTGCCCCGCCGGCAGCCTACACCAAAGTTGCTTCATGCAAAGGCCAAACAGCGCCGCTGCCGCGCGTAGTCACACCACCCTCCCTAAATATCAATCCTCAATTGATGACAACGATGACTAATCGTGATGTCATCACTGTACAGGCACTTGCCATCCTACAATCCCCCCACCTGGAGCAGCATGGGGATGAAGGTCTCGATCTCCAGGATCTGCGCACTCTCCTCCATCAGCAGGTTGTCATACTTGAAGCCAAGCTCCAGGAACTCCCTGCGGGGGGAGGGTGGGTGTGGCAGGTATGGTGCAGATACTCGCAGGGTTTCCGACATGGGGCGCGTCGCTGCACAGCACGAAAGTTCTGCATCTTACCTCAAAACCTTGAATCCCCATGGGCAGCATCATGCCCACCCTGCGAGCCTCCATGATCCCCTATCCCTGCAAGCGCCACGTATCAAACATCCCCCTGGCGCACCTGCGCTTCAGGGCCGCGTGGGTGCAGGTCATGGCCACAATCTTGGCCTGCTTGGTCAGCAGGTAGTTGATGCGGTCCGCCTGCGGCATGGCAGAGGGGGTGGGCGTGAGGCAGACGCGTGGAGGGCAACGTACTTTGGCGCCATGCAGCGAGACCAGCAGGACAGAGCCAGGTCGACCCTGCTACTCGGCCATCCCCACACATCCAGCAGCTATCCACCTGGGTGCGCAGGAGCTCAAAGGGCCGCGTTTCCTCCAGCTCCTGGAACATGCGCTGCAGGTGCCGGAAGCATCCCTGTGTGGGTGGGAATGAGATGAGGGGAAGGGTTGAAGAAGGGAGGGGCCGGATTGAAACATGTGATCCCACCAGGCCATGCAGAACTTGGCCAGACAGGCACAGCTCGCCGTGCACTATCTGAACAGCTGCAGCCCAGACGCTACAAGAACATTACGGGGATCCCTCCTTATGCCCATCTGCACTTCACACACATATAGATAATTGGTTTCCCCCTTTCCACACCCTCTCCATCAAGCTCGCCTTGGCCTTCTCGAGGTCCTCGTCAAAGTCGGCGCCGCGGAACAGGGGCTGTGGCGCGTCAGCAAAGTACTCGGCGAAGGGGAAGAGCGCAGCCACGGCACCTGCCTCGCCGCCCTTTCTCGCCGCCGCCAGAAACCGCTCCCAGCGCGACAGCACGTGCAGGAGCCAGAAGTGGGCCGCGGTCTCGCAGGTGTAGGCCACCGACTCGGAGACGCGCAGCAGGCGCGCCAGGCGCTCGACCTCGGCCAGCAGCTGCAGGCGGCGCGCCAGCATGGCATTCACGCGCCCGACGCGCGAGAACACCTCCTCCGTCTCCAAGTCGGCCTCGCCCATGCCCAGGCGCAGGAGATAGCGCGCGGGGACGTCGCGCTCCACGATTTTGGTGAACAGGTCGTTCAGTGCCTGGTTGCTGTGCGTGATGATCAGCGTGCGCTGGCCGGGGCAGTTGTGGTACAGGATGTGCATGATCTGCACCGCCGTGTCGGTCTTTCCAGTGCCTGTTGAAGGGGAGGGGGGGGGGAAAGAGGGGAGATGAGTAGTATGGGGGAAGTGGTGGAGGAGATTGGAAAGGGGAGGTGAGACAGTCCAGGCTGCGTGGACAAACAAAGTGAGCGGCGGAGGCAGCTGAAGGTCCCGCGGTGTCTGACATTTCCAACAATCAGCAGGCCCATGGTTCAGGATCAGATCTATCACATCGTCCCGAGCACCAGCCCTTCACTCGCAGGCCGTTCCACCGCGGTCCCTCCTCCCCTCCCTTTTTACCTGGCGGCCCCACGACCATGGTGAGCCCCGGTTGCACGCCGGAAAGGACGGCAGATGTCTGCACCGGGGTGAACCGCACGCCGTTTTGCGGCGGCTCGTCCTCAGGGTACGGCCCGGGGTCAACCGCGGTGTAGGCCTCAGCGTGCAACGTGGGGCGCCTGGCCTTGGCCCCTGCGTCATCCTCCCGGAAGGAAGGAAAGGTGACGCGGAAGGGGCGGACCAGCTGGCCATCAGCCCGCGAGCTCGTCAGACTGACGTCGCACTCCGGGAAGGCCTCCCGCAGGTGGTCTGGCAGTATGTTGTTGGGAAGGGGGAGTCAGGTTGGTGACGCGCCAGTGTGCTTGATCACTGCCAAGCAGTCGTGCCTTGCATTGTTTTCTCATCTACCTCTAATGCAAACACCGTCCTCATACGACCTCATCCTCACACCAACACGACCAGTCCACACACCGGCATCAAGGAAGGTATCCTTGAAGTCGATGGTCTGCAGCGTGTCCTCCATGTTCTTGTACAGCGCCGCATCTGCAGGGGTGTGAGGAGGTATGAGCAGGTGAAGAAGGGTGTGGCATCTCATGGACAAGGGGACGGCTTGCCACCCATGACAGGGGACAAACTAGACTGGATTGGCCGTGTTGCTGGAGAACAACAAGCACACAACCCCAGCAGGTCAGACTGGTCAGAATACAGTCCTCCTGCCCTAGTCCCCTTGACAGGAGCTCCCCTGTCCTACCCCTCCAACATTCTCCCTTTCCCCACCTGGATCGCCGTAGCCCAGCAGGATGTCGTGGAGCCAGGCCGGCACCGCGCAGTCGGCGTTCATGAGGTCGCGGATGCTCTCCAGCACCGCCTTGAAGTTGTTCTCCTTGGGCTTGCGCCGGAGCAGGAGGTTGAAGGTGCCGTACACATCCTCCGCACCCGATGCCTCTACAGCATCCATGTCCATCTGCATGGAAGGAAGGAGCAACAGAGGGGGTGGCTGACACCAGGTCGCCGCACGCACACCTAGATGAAGCAAGGGGCGCCGACGGGAGCCAGCAGCACGAGTACAGAACCACCCACACCCCCTGCCAAGCGAGCAAGCGATATCCAGGCGATGTTCCATCCTCCAGTAACCCCACCACTCAACCGACCTGGTACTGCGCAGCATCCATAGCCACCGTCATGGTTCGGATGGAGCCCTTGGGACGTGTGACCTGGTCGGGGCGCACCCTCCCCGTGAAGTCATTCAGAAGCTGGCCATCTGCGTGAGGGAGGGGCGTGTGGGACAGCTGTGCGTTCAATGCCCAACAACACCTACACTCCTGCTTTGGGGACATGTTGAGATGTTCCCCCTCGGCAGATCACAGGCCAGGCCACGCCCGAGGTAGACCAGGCAGTCGATGGCACAAGACATGCAGACCCGCCGCTCAGGCAATGCACAGGCCGATTTCCAGTCCTCCCAGTCGACTCACCCTCGTCCCGCATTTCGATGACCTCACACCCTCGGACATAGTCCAGGCCGTACTTTCTCATCAGGCTGGCGCCTGTGGCAAGGGGAGTGGAAGCGGACGGCTTGGCAGTGGCAGGCGCAGACTCGCAGTGCCATGCCCCAAGGTCAGCAGCCAATGGCATTCCTTTGATGATGGATGAATGCTGCATGCCCCAGCCCTAACCCCCAAGCTCACCTGTACCGCCATCACCCGCCCCAGACTCTGCTGCGGCAGACTGCGCATATGCATCAGGCGGCCTCAGGGTCAGCAGGAACATCACGTCGTGCTGCTTCACCTCCTCCCACTCGCGCCGCACATCCTCGCGCAGGGCTGCGAGGATAAGGAAGAATGAGAATTCGAGATCCAAACCAGATACCTCTCCATTGTCGCAATGCTGTCCCAACTCAGGCAGGTCGGGCACACTGCAGACCAGTCCGCCCAACCCATCATCCTCATCACTCTCCCATAAACAAACCATATGCAACCCCTGTCCACCCAGCGCGCCACTCACAGCTCAGATCCACGACCACCTCCGCGCTGACGGCGGCTGGCCTCATCTCCCCGACCTTGGGCGGCTGCACCTCCGTGATGGTGAAGCCCTCCAGGTTCTTGGCCATGCGCGCCCAGCCATTGAACCCCACCTGGGCGGTGGAAGGTGAATGGGTGCAGCGAATGCTAGTCACTCACCAAGGCAGTGACGATTGGACATACAGACAGGACTTGCACCCACGCCACCACGCCGATCCCCCTGCGACCTCTCCAGTGTAGACCCTCCTACCTCATCGTTCTCCCGCAGATAGGGCTGCACACGCTGGAGCACATCTGCGATATCTTCCCTGATCTCATACGTGGCCTCCAGCCTGCAGATTTGGGGACGAGTGGCGGGTGAGTCCTTGGATCCTTCATGTGTATGTCCGGGGCACACCCAGACAGGCACGACAATGACTGTGCTGGCATGCACACGAATGGCAAACCATCACCTCAGCCTCCCTGGGGACCCGCACCTGAACAGGTTGAAGTTGCGCATGAGGTAGTCCTGGATGGTCAGGAACTGGAGGTTGAGCTTGGGTAGGGCCAGCACAGTCTCCCCTGCAGATGGCAGAGGAGGGGTGGGTGCAGTGGGGGTTGGATGAAGGCGCCAATGGCAGGATGCAGCGTCTTGGTAGCATTTCGCAGAAAACGAGGCGCACCCAAAGACAGTGTAGTCCTGAAAACTTCTCACCTTGCACACTTCAACCACAGTCACATGATCCTTGACTCCACCAAAATCTTAGCTCACCGGTGTAGTGCAGGGTGGGGACCTGGTGCTCGTCAAAGAGCACTCTCTCCGTGGGGTACAGGGGCATGGCATTCACGGTCTCAGCCTGCAGCCGGCGGCGTTCGTAGGCCGTCACCGCCACCTCCACCAGGAACTCTGGGTCCTCTGCCCAGGGGTCGTCCTCGCCGACCAGCCTGGATGAGAGTGGAGTGGCCGGCAGTGTGATGGTGGGATGCTAGGTTGGCTCAAAGCATGGGCAGGCGAGTGAGGGCTGTGTGCAGGAAGGCCGCACCAGGGTACGGCGTTCTTAACGCTCTGGGCGGCCGACGACACTACAGTGCAGCGGAGATGCCCCACCATTTGCAGGCTCTCCTATTGTACAGAAGGCAGGGTAACAAGGACACGCACTCTGAGCTTCACCCCCCAAAGGAATCCGCCACCCACCCTTCCCCACCTGAGCTGGCGGCAGACCAGGCGGCGCAGAGTGGCCGGCTCCAGGCCGTGCAGGGCCTTGGAAAGCACGTCGCGGCGCTGCACCTGGGCGCAGGACGCCAGGGCCAGGTCACGCAGCTCAGGCACGTGACGGAAGAATAGCCTCTGCAGCGCCTGGATCTGCGCGGCGCAAGGGGATCCAAGGGATGAGCAGTCGAGGAGGGTGTAGGTGTGACTCACACTCAGCAGGTTGGATGGTCAGGGGTCCAGTCGGGAAGTATCCACAGCCAGGGCTTCCCACACCAAAGGCCGCCGCCTCGTGATAAAGCTCAAAGATACATCTCAGTCTCATCCACACAAATAAACAATTTGCCCAAGCCATGCGTACCCTCTCGTAGTGCGCTGCGACGACCTCCTCCTCGCCCAGGGCCTCCCCCGTGTGGTCCGCAATGGGGAACCCGGAGTAGAAGCGGAAGAGGTCCACCAATTGGGCGAAGAGCACGCCCTGTTGCCCCCGCCCCGAGCACAGCGGGCTCAGCGTGCACTTGACCAGCACCGCCCGGTCATCCAGCAGGGCGTGCACGAAACGGCGGGTGGGCAGCTGCAGGACCGGGGACAGATGAAAGAGGGAACAGGGTGAGGCATGCCAGGGCGACGAGGAGTGCCTCGCTCTGCAGCCAGCACGGGCGGGCTAGCGCTGCTCGCTGTAGAGAGGCAGTGCTTCACCTCGTGTCCAGCCGCCTGCCCCGGCATGCACAGGCCTTGCATCCAGGCAAGGTGTACTGCACAAACCCGCTCCTCACAGCGTCCACCAAGCCGACTCCCCCCATTGCACATGAATGCCCCACGTATCAACCCCCTATCAACACCCCCCAACCCTCCCTTCCCCCCCCCCACGGATCGTGCCTGGGACAGGAGGTCGGTCAGGAACTCGACAAAGCGCTCGAGGTAGAGCGTGGTGCGGCGGTCCGTGCCCTCCTCCTGCACGCCGCCCAGCACGCTCAGGAACTCATCCACGAGAGCCGGCAGGAAGCTGGCCTCGGGGCGGCGCTGCACGGGCATGTGCGCGTCGCCCGCGGCGGCCGCCGCCCTGGCCTCGCGTCGCGCCGCGTGGCGCCAGTGCTTGAGCAGGGCCGGGTGATCGTGCAGCTCCAGCTGCAGGCGGCCGGGGGAGAGGGCGTGCCAGAGGGGCAGGGAAACGAGGCGCAGGACCTCCTTGCGCACCGCCTCCTCCTCCAGCGACTGCGTGGAGTTTGGGGAGTTTGCAGAGTCGCAAGGTGGCGGTGACCGTAGTGGAGGGCTCCGTGGAGATGGAAGACGAGGACGGGGCGGTAATGGGCATCGTCGCGGCCATGCCCCAAACAACTAGTTCCCCACCCCCGGCCCCCCTCAACCAAACCCACCTGAAAGGCGTTGATGGCGAAGAGGAGGTAGGTGATGCGCTCATGCATGTGCAGCTCGCCGTCCGTGGCCTTCAGCGCGAGGAAGGCGCGGAAGAACGCCGGGAAGACCTCCTGTGGTGCAGGGCGGTGGAAGAATCGGGTGATGGGCATGGCATGCCTGGGAGATGCTTCATGGATCCCAAACTACTCAGACTGGCGAGCCCATTCACCAGACAGCAAGGACACTCCAGCATATCTGAAAGCAAGCTGGAGTGGTGTAAGACTCAAGCACACCTCAGAGCTGAATCTGCGGAGCCCGTGCCGCCCTGCACGGCATCTCCCCCCTCCAGAACCACTCTCCCCCAAACACACCCTCCGCACCGGCCGTGACTGGCGGAAGCACGTCCACGCCGGCACACCCTCCCTAAACTTCTCGTTGACCATGGCCAGGATGGACAGCACGTGGGCTGACGTGGCGCCCTCCTCGGGGAAGTTGGGCCAGAGGTAGTTCTCCAGGTACTGCGACAACTCCAGCATGGTCACCCTGTGAGTTGGTGGGACAGAAAGGGCGGCTCAAGCACACGCCACGCCTCTCCTCCTGACCAGAGGCAGAGGCAATGGCCCCCTCCATGCAGGAGGCCGTCGCCCTCAGTCAGCGATGCACTGCAGCACACCTGCGCAGGGAGGGTGGGCTGTCGCTGCCGCCCCCCAGCTCATCCCGGTATATCTGCTGGACGAGCTCCTCGGAGAAGGCAGGGGCCTCCCCACCCGCCAGCACCGCGCTGCTCCAGTGTTTGTTGGCCAGCTGAGTCAGCTTGTCCTTGCTGATCTGCGGGTGAGGTGTGCGGCATGGGTGGGGCTTGGTGCACTGCGCTGGGAGGGCATCGTTTGGCACCCCACCCCAGGAACTGGCCATGCAGCATGCAAAAACTCAGCCTCAGGACGGCCACGACGGGCTCCCCACGTTCAAATTCATGTGCAAACAATGGAATACATCCAAATCTATACCTCGGCGATGGTGAGGGCCCCAGACTGTGCTGCCTTGGACTTGGGCGCTGGGCCCGCCCGTTTTGGCTTTGTATTGCTTGTTTTCGCCATCGCGACGGTCGTTGCAAGACTCTAAGCACGTTACTGAGGGTATAATATAAGTATTCACCAAGTGTAATACGCTGCGTGCCAGCTAAGCCCCGTCCGCGGACACCTTGTCGGAACTGCAGCACTTGATGCCGCAGCAGCCAGGCATGGACAGGGCCACGAGAGCTTCAGCAGACAGTTCGCGGTTTCAGATACATCTTGATGGATGTAACGATATGGGAAGAGGGAAGTGGGGAACCTGTTTAATCTGTTCACGATCGTGCACTGACACCCCACCTCAGCTCGCATGCTGCGCGCCCCGATCTCTCCACCGACAACTGCAGGAGCAGCGGGCTTGAGGCTGCCTTGCCATTACTGGTAAGAGATGTAAATCGGTAAAACAGAGATCAGCAACAAGTTCAACAGTCAGTCGATGCGCAATGTCTGGTGTAACATAAGCTTTGGGTCATAGATGACCTTCATATGTCTTGGCTAACAGTGGGAGATGCGCCAGATACCTGGCCAGCTCATGGAGCTGATAATCGGTCCTTGCCTTCTGGCAATATTCGCAGCCTTTTCATCGAGGAGGACATAGAAATTCGATTTGAAAGACACCCTGTTGTTAAAGGTGCCTGTTGAACATGAATGCTCATGCGCGTCACTACTGTGCCCTGCACTTCACAGTTGCTCGTGCATGCTATCAAAAGGGTGGATCCTCATCACATAACCGTCGGCAGACAAGGGTTGGAGGGATACTTTGGAGCATCAGATTTATCGAGATAGTGCCACCTGGTTGCTCCACAATGTGCACTGCCATAAACAGGCGGAACTCGTAAAAACTATGTCAACAATGTTTCTGCCCCCCTCCTCCAAACTCACGATTGGGGCGGGGGGGACTTGAAGATGCTCACAGCTGGAATCGTGGCTGGTTCTTACCTCGAACACGCGAGAACAGCAGCCGCAACATCCTTGCAACTATAATGAAAATTTTTACGCATCTGAAGTTCTATCGATGCCTAAGACAAGACCTACAGTAGCTCCATGCATTTGGCGTTCGCCTCTCCCTATGTCTTTGCACTTCCCTCCAGCTTCCCCAGAATCCTCGATGGATTTTTTACGTCATTTTGGTCTCCGCGGCCCACCAGTGTACCCGACGTATTGTACATAAGAGCGGGTCAATCGCAAGATCTATTCGCCATTAAAAAGTTTTAAAGAGTTTTTAATCTAGGTACCATGGCGTCGCTTGGCTATGAGAAGATCGAAGGACAAGATCATGGCCATTGGCTGCTCATCATAGCCCGTCCTCGCGAGGAGAGCTACTTCTTCGCCCCCACCCTCAAGGCGCTACAAAAGCAAGGCGACACCGTCAGCGTGCTATGCCTCAGCGCATGTAGGTGCAATGAGTCTCCTGAAACTTGCTCCGACGTCTTATTTGTTTCGGACAGGAGTGATCATGTAGGGCCGGACGCTCGGGGCTGCCCATGCCTCACACAAGCCCTCCACCAAATGCACTGCGCAGTGAGTGACGAGTCACTGAAAAAATCTCGTCAACAAGAGCTGAGAGATGCTTGCGGAGTGCTGGGGGTAGGTCTCGCGATCGTTATGCAGCTCTGGGCGTGTTTAGGGTTGTTTGGTCCGGAGGCCGTACCCCCGGTCTGTCAGTGAGTTGTAGTCAATCTGCTTTTCTCTGCCTTGTACAGATTGATGCCGACCGGGTTCGGTGCATCGATGACCCTTCGCTGCGAGAGGATGCGGAGTGGGCGACTGAGGTTGTCGCCGGCCATATACATGAGGCTGTGAACTATTTTAGCCCAACTGGGGTGAGTTTGGCCAGGCTTCCTTCAGCCCAATTGGTGCCAGGCTGGATCTCTCCTTTTTACCAGGCGCTTCCACACCAACACTGATGGGTCGATCAAGGCTGCAATGAAGATCATTCATGCATAGAACTCAAGGTGCAGCCCCTCTTTCCACCTTGTAGGCGCTCACTTTTGATAAGAACAGCGGCAAGTACACTCACATGCACGCCGCGTGCTACAACGGTCTGGTGCACTATATGAACTTCAAGAAGGAAAAGGAGAGGGTGCTGAGGGTCAAGATCCTGGTGAGTATGGACTATCCTGGAGGTGTCATGGACCTGTGGTCTGAAGGCATCAACAGTTCCTGTGAGTCTCTGTGCACTCCTCCGTAAGGATTCTTTCCAAAAATCCTCCAGGAAACCATTCCCAAGTGGGCACTCTATGACGTATACTACATCTGGACCATGATGGCCACGGCATGGTGCAAAAAGTCAGTCCAACACTATCACACTTGTTGGGCGAGGCAGGCGCGGCGGGCGGCCTCCAAGCACGTCTCACAGAAGAAGTGGTATTCGTGCTTGGCGAGTGGGAGTCGGGTGTACATGTTTGCAAACAATGTCCGTGACGATACGGCTCAGTTTGCCACCGGATCGACGGGATAGAGGAGACGGAGGTTGTTGGCTGACTGATAAGATGCATCTTGTGTACCAAAATTCTGACCGAGTGCATGCATATAATGTACCCTACAGTACTTCACCTTTGTAACATGCTAGTAGTTGGACCCTCAACGACCTGTATCTCGATCTGTTTAAGCAATCAGTCAGAGCCGCCAGCCATCTCTTCTTATACATAGTTGTAGAATGTGAGACCGACAGCTGAAGAGACTTCTTGATGCGCGGAAGTCACGATACTCGACATACCTCTTAGCGCAGCTGTAGACGGGGCAACGCATCTCTACAGGCGCCTTGATACAATTGAAACCTATTCGCACCATCCGTGGCATGCAGCAGAGATGGCTTCTCGTCACGGCTCACCCCGATGACGAGTGCATGTTCTTTGGGCCCACGATCGTTGGCCTGAGGCAGACGGGTGCCTCTGTCAGCGTGCTGTGCCTCTCTACAGGTACGTCATTTATGGAAGGCCCCACATCACTGCGTTGAATGTTTGGAAACCGATTTTGCTTGAACCATCGACTCTCTCCTGCACAGGCAATGCCGCTGGCTTAGGGCCACTTAGGCAACGGGAACTCTTTCGCTCCTGTGCTGTGCTCGGGGTTAGTGTTGGGCTATCGGACCGAACTACTCCCAGGCGTACTACTGAGTAGACAACCAGACCATGATGCTGTTCGTCATCCTACATCATTTCCATTCCCCAACATCAGGTGCCCAGCAGCCAGGTCACATGCATTGATGACCCAGGGCTCCAGGATGGATCGAGTTGGCAGATTTCAAAGGCAGCCGTTCATGTACAGAAGAGCCTGGAGGTGGTCGACCCGACACATGTGAGCTGTATATTACTCCCCTATGGTGCTGAGAGGATTCATACGAGCTTGTAAATGCTGCTGCAGTTGAGAGCACTGTGGGCACCCGAGCTGTCAGATCAAATGACAACCCCTGACCGTTTCACAACAATCTTGTCAATAGGTGTTAACATTTGACGCTGCTGGAGCATCGGGCCATCACAATCATATAGCTACACACTGTGCGGTGCAGACTGTCCTCAGCAGCAGGAAGGCCCTGCAGCTCTACCTCCTGGTAATGGGAGGCTGGGGTGTCTGTCTTGTAAGGGGTTGGCATGCAGCACAAGGTTGAAGTACGACCCTCATGGGCAGCTGATTCTGCCTTACCACTGGTCCACTTCCACAAGCACCGTACAGCCATTGCCGAAGTCACCACACCTCATGGCAGGAGACCCTCCCCCTGTGGCAGAAGTACTCGCCCCTGCCATCCCTCACCGGCTGGGTGTCACAGCTGCTCCACGGCCGAGCTGCAGGTGGCTCTGCACCCAAGATCACCTTTGGCGCCCTGAGCCCTGTGGTGCCCTGGAGGGCCATGACCTGCCACTCGAGCCAGCTGGTATGGTACCGCTACCTGTGGCTGGCATTCTCCGTGTACATGGTGTACAACCGCCTGAGAGTGGTTTGACACAAGGGTGAAGCTGAGGAGGATGCATCTGCAGGGCACGAGCCTAGGGTGTTACCTAGGCTCAAGGACACCAGGCTATTCTTGAAACCAAACATGTACGGTAAATGCTTCATGTAACACTCCAAAGTTTCGTCCCAGTGTTCAGGCTGCTTCCTTGCAGTATCCCCCTTGGCAAGTCCAACATTCCTGTTGATGCAGATTATTCACAGTCTCAGCAACACCCAGACCAGTTAAAGTAGTAAAGCACGACAAGGTAGCCAGTATCACAAGGAGGATGTGTTCAAGTGTCACAGACAGCTTCAGCCGAGCGCTCTGCACGGCATCCTTCAGGGAGACACCCATCTACGAGAGACGAACTAGGCATTCTGCGTCGAGCTGTCACCCCCCTCCTCGGGGAGTCTCTGCAGGGAGCCGGCGGGCAGCAGGGGCATGACAGCCTGGGACGCGCCCCTTCCATCCACCGCGTCATGGTTGAGCACACGTGAGCTGTTGGCCAGGGTGAGCAGGTCTGCGGAGCTTCGAATGTAGTAGCCGGGGAGCGCGGTGCCAGGCAGACCCGGCGGCTCTTTGCTGCCGGGACCCGTTGGGTCCGGGCCGGCCGCCTCCCCGTCCACAGAGTCGTCTGCGTGGTTCAGCGAGGCGTCCGGCGCGGAGGCCAGGCTCACGCCCAGGGCCGCCTGCGCGGCGAAGATGAGGTCCTCGTCGATGGCCCAGCGCAGGGGATCTGCGAAGAAGGACTCTGCCAGGCGTGCCTCCGGCGACTTCTGCCCCCAGAAGGTGTAGATGAGGTTGATGGACAGGCGCCGCAGCTGCAGGGTGGGTGGGTGGGGGTTGAAGGGGCTGTGAATCGTTGTGCCATTGGCAGCTTGAGCGCCGGCCGGGGGGCTTCCCTCATCAGATCTTGTGGCAGCAAGCACTGCTCAGGTTTCTTCCCTGTGCCAAGCCTGGGTCACTCGGGCATGCCTGCATGCCTGAGAAGGGGACCAACCACCCATCCACCAACCGCCAGTTCCACGCACCACCCAGGTGAGGTTGAACAGGAGGGAGATGAGCGCCAGCGTCTGGACCACCAGCGTCGTCTCGGAGCTGCCGGCCAGCTGGTCAGTGAGAAAATGGAGGAAGAGGCCCTCCGTGTGGTAGTCCAGCGCCTCGATCGAGCGCAGGGCGCTGTCGTTTGGATATGGTGTTTGGAGTTGTGGTACAGGCAGGAAAAGTTGCCACCCACAACCATGTCCTGAGGCATCGCAGCACCTAGCATCTGCCCCAATCTCACCAGGACAGACATTATCAGACACAATCCCCTCCCCCTCCATACAGAAATAAATACTCACTCGGCCACGGCGACGCGGCCCTGCAGCATGCCCTGCATCCCCAGCAGGGACTGCCGCATCTGCTCCCCCAGGCAGGCCACCTGCTCGCTCTCATGCTCCAGCAGGGCCAGGTGCGACAGGCGCTGCGCATCCATGCTATTAGCAAAGGTGGACAGCGTGTTCAGGATGTGCCTGCGGTGTTGGGGGGTGCGAGAGAGGTGGGACCGGTGTTGGAGGAGGAATGCAGTGCCGGCTGATTGTTGGGCGAGGGTTCTCCTCTGGTGTACTTGCATGCGCAGCGCTTGTGGCACTGCAGCCCCTGCGCTCGTCATTGCTCAGCTGCAGAGCCCATGCCACCCCCTTTGTCATGACCCTGGTGACTTTGTGGCAAGGCCAGCGTGCACTCCCCCTCTGTCCACCCCCCCATCCGGTTCCCCTGCTGCCAAACCTCCATCCCACCTGAAGAGGCGCTGCGCTTTGAAGGCGGAGCGCACCGGCAACCGGTGCGGGACGTGGAAGAGCTCGTACTCAAAGGCCAGCGCATCCACCAGCGGGGCCATGCCCGCGATCTTGGTGGCGGCCTGCGAGGCTTGGAGGAGGCAGCAGCCTGAGGCTTGGCCCTTGTGAGCAGCAAGGCCTCGCGATTCATTGACTGGGGCGCTTGCTCCTCCCCAGTGACATCACGGAACGGCAGGTCTGTGAAGACACACAACTTTTAAGCAGGACCAGAGATACACTCCAGGCACCCCCCACCCCCCGACGCCCGTGCCCGCCCGGCCCCGCTCACCGGCCAGATGGTCTTGTAGAGGTCCAGGAACACAGGCCCCACGGGGCGCGGGTCCTCGCTGATGACGCCCGGCCCGGCCTCAATCCGGAACTGGTTCCAGGCGGCCACCAGCTGCGCCCTCCAGCCCCCAGAGTAGAGGCTAGACCGCGCCACAAAGGCGGGCCCCCGCCGCGCCCAGGCCCCGGACCCCGTCCTGCGGGCGAGGCCGTCCCGGGGGCTGCGCTCGGGCGCCTCCAGGGTCACCCTGCGGCCAGGGCCCGCCTCGCCCGACGCCGCCTCGCCTTGCACCGCCTCGCTGGTACGGGTTGCGGCCCCGTGCAGGCTCTGAAGGGTGGGCGGCCGCCGGCCGTCGCCGCCGGCCCAGTCCCCCTCGGTGGGCACCAGGCGGCGCAGCATGGCCGCGCCCTGGCCGGCCAGGGCGCCCAGGCTGGCCGCCATGAGTCCCCGCGCAGTCTGGCGGGAGGAAACCGGGAACACCACCTGCGCCACCAGCATGTGGATCAGCACCCCCAGCACCGTCATCAGGCTGCGCAGCAGGCCCTGCGTAGGGTTGATTCCAAGACAGGAGGGAATATTGTATCAGGAGGCGAGCCGTGATGGGGCATGGGAGTGGCATGCGGGACAAGTGGCCTCCGGGAAGGTAGCGAGAGGGGGGTGCTGGATCGCTGTCATTGACCAGCAGAGGGACGAGCTCCTGCAAGCCGCCTCACCGATTCACCAGTACCACCCACATCAAAACCCCAAAACCACGCATCTCACATAGTTCCAGAAGACCTGGTCGCCGATGTAGCCCGGCAGCGCCGAGCCAAAGAGGCAGAAGAAGCCTGCCATGTAAGCAAAGGTGTTGCCCGGGTCCCAAGCGCAGCAGGTTGCTCCCACTGCCGAGATGCATGTCAGGCAGATCGTGGTGACGATGAACTGCAAGGTTTTGTTATTGAAGGGGGTTGGGGGGAGGGATGGGTTCATTGATGCAGTGATTGACATCTGCTGTGCTCACTTGCCTGTGGGTTCTGCGCCGCATCACCATCTGATTCCCCCAACATTTACAAATCGCTCCCCGGCATCCACGTCAGCACCCACATCACCCACCCGGACGCCAGCACAATGACACCTCACCTTGGCGGGGTGGTTGTCATGATTCAGCCCGTTGATGAGCACCGCAAGGTAGAGGGTGGCCAGGCCCAGTGCCATGCCCACCACCGTGCCCACCACTCGCAGCGACCCCTTCTTGTACACTGCGCCGATTGAGGTCTCCGCCACAGAGATGGTGGTCAGCATGGCCCAGATGGGGCGCTCCCAGAGGGCCAGGTACGACGCGTCCACCCCTGTCAGCACCATGACCAGGCCGTACGAGGCGGCCGTCTGGCAGGCGATGCGCAGGTGCAGGGGGGTGATTCCCGTGCGCACTGTCAGGCCACCCATCAGCCGGTCCCAGCGCCCGGGGGGAAGAGCGGGGACCGGTTCCACCCTGGCCACACTCCGGCGCTGCAGTCTGAGAGCGCGGGCCCGGGAGGAGAGGGTGGCATGGGCTGGCGGGGTTGGTAACATTCCGGTGCAAGGGGTGGGGCCTCCCGGGAGCTGCACGCCCAGCCTTGATGGGCCCGCACAGGGCCCTCCAGCCCCAAACTGTCTGTACATTACCACCCCATACACTGGAATTGATGTCCAGACAGGACAGCCGCATCTCCTCTGCATCTCAGACATTGCAACCCATACCCACCTCTCCCGCATGCCCGGCAGCTCCTCGCCCGTGCCGAGGCTGAGCAGGAACTCGTCCAGGCCGATGGCGGAGCGGCGGACGGTGGAGCCGCGGTGAATGAGGGAGGCCTGCAGGGCGCCCAGTGCCTCCCTCCCCGCCTGCGCTCAAGAGAGGGCAGTGCATGATGTTGATTCTCCCAGGGTTTGTGCCTTGGAAACACGAGCAGCATGCACGCGGGACTCTGCACGCCCACCCAGGGCGTGGGCACGCCCGCGTGAAACCCCTCCGCTTCAGCCTGCTCATAGCACTCAGCCCCTTCTGCCTCACCGCCTCATTGGCGGGGGCCGGGGTGTAGGCAACCTTTGCCATGTCTGCCGCTGGGTAGGCCAGCAGGAAGCTCCTGACGGCCTTGCCGGACTGCGGCTGGTCCTTTGCCAGCACCGCAGGCAGAACCTGGTAGATCTTGCGGATCTGCAAGCGCAGGTATGAATTTTTGACAGACTGTCCCAGTGCCAAGATAGATGTTTGAAAAGTTATTTGGTCAAAGGGCACCCAGACTCGGCTGCAGAGTGCCCAGCGGGGTCACATTCAAGGGCATCAGGATCAGGCATGCCTCCAAGAGTCGCAGTCATGAAGATTGCGTATCCACATACGGGCGAGCCATCCCCCGCTGCTCCCTGGTCCCCACCCTCTGCCCTTCCTCCATAACACTCCCCGTACCTGAGTAGCCGAGGTGAGGACGTTTGTGGCCATGATGTGGAATGCCATGCTGTCTGGGGTGAGGGCCAGCTCCTTCGGCAGCCTCTGGAATGCGAGTATAAGGCAGCACAGGGCGCCATGCAGGTCGCCCAGTGCCTGCAGGCCGTCCTCGATGGGCGCATTGTCAGTCAGGCAGGCCGCCGCCCGGCACAGGCTGACGCGGGCGTTGTCCCTGACCCTGGCAAACAGGTCGGCATGGGCGTGCACCATGGACAGCCGGAGCTGACCGGCCTGGGCGGGGGAAGAGGAGAGAAGGTGGGGGGGCAGTATCCCGGTGTGGGTGCATGGACGGCCCAGTGAGGGGAGGACTGCACAAACGCCCGACACCCAGGAAGAGGGACCCTAGGCCACACAGACCCATGCGCCACCCTCCACGCCCCCCATAAAAGCCTGTCTGAGGAGAATTTACTGAGGAAGGGTGCAGAGCCCCATGGCCTGGCTGTGCAGCCTGCAGGCAACCACCACTGC
The DNA here is from genome assembly GCF_000733215.1 of Auxenochlorella protothecoides. Taxonomy (NCBI): domain Eukaryota; kingdom Viridiplantae; phylum Chlorophyta; class Trebouxiophyceae; order Chlorellales; family Chlorellaceae; genus Auxenochlorella; species Auxenochlorella protothecoides. The sequence continues at coordinate 59,263 of NW_011934467.1, forward strand.
ATGCCAGGCAGCCAGGCATGTGGGCCCGGACCAGGCACCCAAGAACACCAACCCTCCGCGTGCCTGCACTGGGTACAGCATGACGGTGACGGCGCTGAGCAGGGAGCGTGCCAGGAGGGAGGCCTTCCAGAAGGGACGAAAAGCGAGGACGTGGGTGGGGCGGTACAGGTCCAGTTCCAGCCGGGCGCTGGAGCTGTGCTCCCGCGCAGCCTGCAGTGAGCAGGCCCGGGGGTGTTGGTGTGATGAAAGAGGAGGGGAGGGAAGCATTCTATATGGTAGGGGGTGTGAGGTGGATGAGAGGGGCCGGCGGATCCTCTGACAAGGCACAATCTCATGAACCCTTGCTGAGTAACATCCCCCCTGCCTGAGCAAGCCAGGAATCACATCCTCCTCCTCCCCGGATGATTTCCCCCTCCATCGCACCGTGATCCTTTTCCCGGAGTTGTAGGAGGCCATGTGGATGGATATGACGCGGGGGTAAAGGCCGGAGTCGATGTTGAGGGCCCCGGAATCGCCCGTGCCTGAGGCCGCAGCCAGCTTCCCCTCCTCGTTCAGCTTCTCCAGAGTCAAGTCCAGGATGTCAGCCAGGACCCCCGCGGTGGCGCGCAGGCCGTTGGCGAGCGCCATCCGCGCCAGCAGGCCTGCGAGAGTGCGTGCTCGCAGGGGTGGGCTCGTCGGGGTGACAGGGCTGCAGCGGTCTGCCACTGAGGAGCGAAGTGGAGGTCTGACTGGGCACCTGCCCGACAGGCATGCACGCCAAATACCCAACGCCAGAGGGGCCAAGCCCGGGGCACAGCCTCGCCGGCACACGGCAGGCCCACCTGCGGGGGTGGGAGCTATGAGGAAGGTGGTGGCCCAGGTGATGGCCACAGCGACGCAGGTGTAGAAGAGGAGGTAGCGTGGGAACTGGGGCAGGAGGTCTACGGGAGTGCGGTAGGCGCCGCAGGCGATGAGGGCATAGAAGATGAGGACGATCAGGCCGGGGAACTTCTGGCTTGGGCGCATGACTCGGTAAACAGCCAGGCAGTAGATGACGGGGCAGGAAATCAGCAGGGTCACGACCAGCTGGGGTAAGGAGGGAAGGGTTGGGGTGGACAGGGTGACATGGAGGGGCTCCAGTGAGCATGTCCACAGGGCGTCTGCTCCCCCAGCCTGGAAACTGGTCGCACTTCAATCTGCAGCAGCGACGGACCGTCGCAACACGACTTCTCACCTTGACGGCGGAGTTGTCATTGCTTCCCCCCATGATGGCCACAATGAGGTAGAGCGAGGCCAGCGCCAGGCCCACCCCCGCGGAGCTGGCAAGGAGGAATATGGCCCCCAGCCTGAACATGCCCTGCCGGCTCATAGGCCTTACGCAAAACAGGAGTGCCAGCCAGAAGCATATGAGCTGGGGAGGGTGGAGGGGACGGGGGTCTTGGGGCCAGGGCTGGACATGAACTGCAACCATTTACCATCGCATCTGTAGGCGTGCACTCATGCAAGGGTATTGCTTCTCCCATACGTCTGCCCACCACCCCTCACCATGGGATTTACAAACTCTTGGGTGACAGTGAATTTTCTCCAGATGCCAGGGTAGCTGAAAATCGCCATGACCAGGAAGGTGGAGGCCCCCATCTGCAGGGTCATGACATGGGCTTCATGGAGACAGCTGTGACCCCATTCCGGCTGGTCAACTTGTAAGCAGTGACATTGCCCCCACCTAGCAACACGGGACCACCTGCACTCCTTGGCGTATGTGAACGGCTAGGAAGCCCCGCCGGACCATCCAGCCGGGCAGCCGGCTCGGCCAGACCCCACCCGAAGGGGCCATGGCCCGCTTGCTTCGCCTACAGCAACCGGCGCTGGGCCCTTATGTAGTTAGTAATATTACCACCATGTTGTATTCATGCATTTCATGTAATAGCAAGGGTGGCTGGGATTTGGTGTGCACCATGGTCCCTTGCTTGTCCCATTCGACATCATATGTTCATATACTCTTCAGGATCTGGCTCGGGGCATTGCCGAGGCGAAGAGGCATAGGCTTTATCTCGAGGGAGAATCACAGACCTTCTCCGTTTCCAGCCTGGCATGCATCCCCTCCATCTGACCTATCGTCGATGTCTCTCGTCTCATCACAGCGCATTGTCCCTCCGCAACGCATTCAGCATCGGACCCAGCGCAGACCTCCGCACCCCCGGCCGTGGCTTGACCGCCCCTCTTGCGCTCATGGGGGCCGGCGCGGTGCTGGCTGGCTGGGGAGCCGGAATCCTCGCCTCGGCCACTGGCGACCCTGACCTCGCGCCCACGCCCCCGCTCGCTGTCGCGCCGGCTGGGGAAAGCACGGCGCGCCGGGCCTGGAGCTGGGCGTACAGGTCGGCCCAGGCCCCCTCCGGCACGATGGCGGAGCCGAGCGGTGGCGACGCAGCGGCGCCCCCGCCCGTGATCAGGGGGGGCGGACCCAGGCGGGAGTGGTACGCCGGGCCCTGGCTCTCAAAGGCGCCGGCATCCTCTGGCCGCTGGCCGGTCCCGCTGACACAGGCCGCAGCGGCATGCTGCCCCTCTCTCATCGCTGAGGTCGGGCCAGGGGTTGTGGTACGCGGGGCGCTGCCCACCCAAGTGGGCTCCACCAGCTGGTCCATGGCAGCCTCGAGCGCGCCATTCTCGGCGTACGCGCCGTACTCTGCAGGGGTTGGGACGTGAGGCTGGTCAGCACCCTGCCCAGCCCGCTCCCAGGACGATGATCACGCAGCGTAGGGGGGGACCCTGCGAGGGAACCCATACGTTCCTGCTACACTCTCCTCCAGGTACTGTTGGCAAACAGGCCCACCTGCACATTCGCCACTGCCCTTACCTGGTTCATCTTCTTCATCATCATCATCCATGCCAGCAGCCTCACGCTGCCGCTGCACCTCCTCCCACCGCTGCTGCAGCGGATGCCCAGCGGTAGGCGGGTGCGGCTTCAGCACCAGGGTCCTGCTGGATGGGTCCACAGCGCAGACCAACCCCCGCCGTGGGGACGACACCTGCGCCATGCGACAGGGTCGAGGGGGAGGGAGGCACATGGCGGGGGGGACGATACTGATTACATTCTGTCAGACTCTGTGAGCAGCCGGCCGATGGCATGACCACGCCGTCCACTCCTTGCACCTGCGACCTATCATCCCTCGCAGTCAAACTGCCCCTGCCCACCTCTGGAGATCCTCCCCAGCATTCCAGGAGGCGGTACTGCAAGACGTCTCCCTCGCCTGGGAGCTCGCCTGGGGGGACTGGCGTGAGGATTTCTGCCAGTGTCGGGCTGGCGCCCTGCCTGCCAAGCCCACCCCCCTGGGGCCTTGGAGCCACAGGCAAGGGTGTGCCTTGTGCCGCAGAGTCTAGCTGAGGGAACTTTAGGCATTCCGCCGGCCTGCCGGGAGTCGCAGCAGCTGGGCTGGGCCTCTTGGTCAGGCCATCCGCCGTCCCCTTGCCGTTTGCAGAGCCAGGGCCGGCCAGGATGCCCATGCGCTTCAGCCGCCGTTTGGCGGCCTTGCGGCGCGCACTGCGGCTGGGACCTTTGGCACCCGAGGTCGGCGCCTCCTGCGGGTGAAGTGGCAGTGTGCGGATTGTGTGGAACGAAGGCGCTCAGGGACACAGGCACCTTTGCTACATGAAATCCAGGCCATTGCTGGCAAGGACACGGACCAGACAACCTCCGGCATCCATAAAGGCAAAAGGTACTTGACCCTGGAGGTACCTGGAGCATTGCGGGCGAGGCGGGTGACAGGCCCACCAATTGAGACGCGGATTGCCCATTCCTGAGACCAATGTTTGACAGCGATGCGCACCGCCCCGCCCTGGCCTCGCCTGATTCTTCCTCAGAGCTGCTCGTATCTGTCTCCTCTTCCGAACTGCTGCTGCTGCTGCCCTCCACAGCTTCCCCCTCCGAGCTGCTGCTGCTGCTACCACTGCTGCCATCGTCAGGCTCTTCATCAGAAGTGCTGCTGCTCTCTTCCGTCCCCTCAGAAGAGCTGCTGCTGCTGCTGCTCACATCTTCCTCCCCGAGCCGGACCCGCTTGATCTTGCGCAGCTGATCCTGGTGGGAGACTTTGCCTCCTGCCGTTGCCGAACGCAGGGGGGGGCCTGCATCGCCTGGCGCAGGGAGGGCAAGATGTGCGGCCGATGTAGGCAAGTCTTCCCTTTGCGGGCGCTTGGCGCCCCGCCTGTCGTGCATCACATGCTTGCGAATGACTATTTGTAGCACGTCGTCCCTGTCCAGGGTGCCAACAGGCGAGTCCTCCAGCACGTAGAAGCCGGCCACCTTTGCAAGGACCTGGGGCCGGACACCGGCTGGCATGGCTTGCATGCAGACCTGCGAGGGCGCCACCCAGGGCAGATGATCGAAATGTGAACTGATTCGTGTACCATTAAGAACCTCAATGTGATGGCATGCAGAGCAGTCTGGGTCAGGGTGTATCCCAATATTAAAGGTGGGGGTGCACAACGCTTCCCACCTGGTCGAGGACGTCGCCGACAGTGCGCATGCTTGCCGCGATGGGGAGCCTGGAGAGGGAAGAGGCTAGGGGTATGGAGACACATACCTGAAAGTGTAAATTGCATCCGAGCATCAAGTCGCATCTTCCTTACCAGAATCTGTCCACCAGCTCGAAGTCTTCCCTTCGGGTGTTGGGCGGGGTGGGCAAGACCACCCGCACCCTCGTCAAGCAGCCGCTCCTCATCGCGGCTCCGATGCTGATCCACGACCAGATAAAAGAATCCCTTGGGAAATGGCGCATGTTGTGTGCACAACGATGCTCTTGGACCTTGGCATCGAGCAATGAGTTTGCGCGCGCTACGCTGCGATTGTTGTCCGTCTCCATGCCGAGAATGATGAGGGGAACCTCAAAGCCTCTCGTCGTGGGCTGCATGGACCAGAACAGAGGTACGCCGTGTACGATTTATCATGTGCAGGTTATTTATAGGCAGTAAGGGCTACGAAGTTTTGATGATGGAGTATCATGTTGCAAGCTACTCCATTGTCTGTCACTCTGAGCATGAGAGCCATGCCTGCCTCGGCCACGCCATCACAATCCCCCCAATGCACCTTCCATTGAACCATGTGCCCAGTTGCTCGTTTCGCAGCTGTAAGCTCGCCTCACGAAAACAAGCTCAGGGCAAAGAGGTGTGGTGTGCAAGTCGAAGCTTCGTGCAGGGTTCATCTTCGGCTGGTATCAAGTCCCAGGGCTTGAGGCTAGTCGCACAACCTTAATCTCTTCTGTTGGATCCAAATCTCAACAGGTCCAAAAGGCAGAGATGCCCTTTTATTGCTTTCCAACCTCAGTGCACAGAAAGATTAATCCCAGCACCGGTCCTCATACCTAAGGAAACTGTTCTCACCATGGATCGATTTTCTGCCTCACTCCCACCTGTGCAGTAAGCATCTGCGTCAGTAAATGTGCACCGCTGTATCACTCACATACGAGAAACCTGGACCCTAGACTCACCTGCAGATCGTCGTAGTCAGCCTGCGTCCTCCCGCAAGAGTGCGGTGTGACTGAAATGGCCGTTCAGAACAGCCAGGGCGGAGTTTGGAGCAAAGGAGCAGAGGATTCGGTCCCAGGAGTCAAAGAAACGTCCGATTCCGGGCCTGAGCCTCAGCTATTCTGAGGTGAGCAAGTGATTGACATGACCCTTGGATGCAGCTGAGCACATCAGTGGCTGATTGCTGAAGGGTGGCATGCAGTGATCCAATCTGAGTCCAGGGCATCACCACCGAGTCCATCACCGTACCCACCAATGATACATCTCTTAAGCTCCTTCTGCGATATGGCGACAAGGACCTTTTTTGGGAACAAACCTCACCCACGTATAGATTGGGTCATCCTCCCGCCTGGCTCTTGTCTGCTCCATGCACAGCGTCGCACACAGGTTGCCTGTGTGATGAAAGGGGTTGAATCAGCATAGCATTGAACCGACATAACAGCATGTATGGTTGCCATACATTTCCCTGATATATGGCACATACTCTGTTCTACGGGGATGGTCTCCATCTCTGGGAGCGATGGGCGCCCAATATACAGTACAAATTGGTAGGAGGACCCGCTGTCAATCCTCAGCCTCACGACTGTGCCAGGAGCAAAATGGCATTGCCCCAAGTTGAAGCGCAGCAGCAGCCTGTGGGTAGGAAGGTAGTAGATCAGAGTGCACTGTAATGGATGTGGGAGATCTCATTCTGACCAAAAATGGGCAGCCAGTAATGTTTGCACAGGCAGGGTGTGCAGGCCGCGGTTGCAGGAGATTACCTGCCATGCCCAAAGGAACAAGGGTGCGTCAACATATCGCCAACCTCCTTGCCTTGCATCCTCAGGGACGTCGATGCACGTTGGTGCAGAAAGGTGCCTCCAGCTGTTGTTCCTCCAATAATTTTCGAGCCTGTCCGCATCGCACATCCCATACTGAATTCGACAAAGATGTTGCTGAACCTCCGCCTACAAAACCAGGATATTGCACACTTTGTATGGGTCTGGGCAGAAGACACCTGGCTGTGACTAGTGGTGGCCAAAACTTCAGATGGCTGCCAGGTCGATGCACAGGCTCACCACCTCTCATGTGCCCACCTCAGCAAATAGGGTGCGGACGTGGTTGGTAATATTGCTGTCGCACCAGCTACGAAATTCTCAACATAACCAGAAGTGTAGAGCGTCAAGAACTGCAAGTGTTCTCTGGGCGATGTGTAGGTCCCTGGCCAGAGTGGGGGGTTTCACATGAGGAGGGGACAGTGGCAAGGGTAAGTTTTGTGGCTAAGACTAGGGCTGGTGGAAACCCCTCATACAGACTATCACCAACCATAGGAATGACAAGCATGCTCCCACAGTCGTCCGTTGCAAGTACCTTGGGGGTTGCCACGCTCTTGAAGCTTTCTCATAGCCATATATGCTGTACTTGAGGATGATGACGCCTCAGTAGTGGTAAGGGGAAACACCTACGGCGGCACCGGGAGGGTTGTCCCAGGGTCCAGGCTCAGTCCGTATAACATTGTGAGGAGCCGAGCAGACAGGGCGGTCGTGTAGCTCACAAGGTCCAGGCTCTATCAAAACCTACATTTTAAGCCAGAGAAGCATACCTCATCCATAGTAAACGTCTTGTAAGTCAAAGGATGCCTCTCCAACCTCTGCTCACCAAGAGAGTCGATGGACCCCCGACAGTGGTTCAAAATGAATGAGAAATGGCTGCTTCATCTTTTTCACTTTCCTCCCGCGCATCCTGAAGACGGTACTGAACAGCTTGGCCTCCCAGCCAAACTCGGGCGTCACCAAGACCCCGAGATGATTAAGAACCTGCAGGAGCAGGAATGGAAAGTGGCGAGCAGCTACAGAACCAGGGTGCCAGCTGGTCCCACCTCTCTCCAAGATACAGGCTGCGGCCAGGTTGCTTACTATAATAAGCACTACGAAAGCCTCAAAGGGGGTGAAGTAGGTCTTGTCAAGGAAGTCTGGAAGCACTGTGGGACAATAGTCCTCTGCAGGGTCCTGGGAGTATGGCCGAACCGTGAACAGTGGCAGGTCCCCCTGCAAACAGGGAAGGAGGTAGAGCTCATGTACCATGCAGCACTGCCTTGGGGTCTTCTCGATTTCGTGTCAGATGAATAGCTTGTGATGTGTCCCTCCCCACTCATCAGTGACCCTCCGTACCTCTGGTCCTGAGCAGAGGCCTTGGCTGGGGAAGAGGACATGGGCTGTGCATGTAAGCACCAAGTATGCCTTATTCAAACCTTCGACCATATCGTATGCGGGGAAGAAGGGGTCAAGCTTGGTGCACCTCACATTGTGCTCCGCGCATGCCGCTCAGTTGCGCTCTTTGCAGGAGGTTGACTAATAAGCTACATGCACGGATGTAGAGTTAAGAGCTCTCCTCATCCCATTCACCCATACGTTTCGCATTCGGCTGAGGCTTGAACATGCCGACCTACCAGGATCAACATTTTGCAGGCTCCGTGAGACTCTGTCAATGACAGCTTCCCACATTTGCCATTCGTGCTCTGTGCGCACGGTACGTTCAGGAGTGTATATGATGTGCTGCGGATGCCAGGGTGGCAGGTACAGATGATGGTATGAATGTAAATTGTCAGATGCATGCTACAAGGTATGCAAGGCCTGTCAGGGTCCCAGGTTCCAGTGTGGATGTCATGGCGTGCGTGGCTGGAAAGCATGCAGCACTCACAAGTCGGAGGGTGTGAAGGAGGAAGGCCGCTCCCTGGTCTGCATTCGTCAGTATACCCTTGAGCAGGGTTCCTGCCTTTGTACCCGCGAGCTCTCTAATCCTTATGTAGTCATCCAGCCTCACAGCCCAGAACCTCATTCCACATTGCATGACTGGCGCCTCTCTCTACGCACGCAGCAGACCCTGCGCAGAATCGGCGGAGAGGAAGGCAGTGCTGCGATTCCTGCGAACAGAATTCCAATCCTCCTTGTCCTGGCAGTCGGGACCCCATGACCCCACTGGGAATGCACCTGGCAAGCTGGGTCACCACTGGGTGACATTCAAGCGCCACACCAGAACTCAACTTTGGGAGACAAAATGTGTCCACTGCCCAGAATTCACGGCCCCACTGGAAACTGGTCAACGCTGTAAGGGCACTTCGTCGGTCCTGCACATGATGAACTTCAGACATCTGATCACTGCTGGAAAAGGCACAGAAGCGCCTAGCAAGCCACAACTCACGTTGGTCATCCTTTCACGCTTCCCTTCTTTCATTGGTGCGCCAGGCTCATGGGGAAACAGAGACTCCCTCATCCGTGAAGGTTCCCGCCTCCTTTCGATGCGTTACATGAATGTATAGGACAGGTACATTTTGGCCTCCTTGCACGTTCCAGCTAGTCGGCACATACTTTGGGTATTAAAAAGCTGGTAGCAGATGTCGTGATGCGTCAGCAAAACCCTCAGCAGTGGATGCGCTACCTTTCCAGGGTTGGAGCCAGAATTCTTCCCTGCGAAATCCACCCCCTGCATGGAGGCAAACCCGTCTCCTGGAACTCCCTTTGAGTATTGCGGTTTTAGCAATTGAAGTACAAAGCAAGGTCTCGCAATCTGCTACTCTGGCTGATCATGTCGAGAGTCATCGGAAGAACTGTGAGGACGCTCCCGGAACGGAACGCAGGTCACAGCATGCTCGGGGGCGAAAGGCGAAGTTCGACTTTCCACTCAGTGCTGCTGCCATCATCTGGTCCTCAGTCGCAGGGATTCAGTGCAGCTAGATTGCCAATTGTGTGTGTCAAGCCTGCACTTATAACTTAAATCAGCAGGCATCCATCCAGAGGAGCACCCAAGCGCTGGATTCTTCACCGCTCAGCAGTAACATGGTGCATCCAAAACACTGCCACTGGAAGCCTTGCCCGTCACCATCAATGGTGCATGTTCATCAATACCTCGACGGCTTGAAGATGGAGTGGTGTGGAGGGTGGCCATTGATGCTGGCCGTGGCAGCATTGGGAACAAAGTGGCAGCTGGACCTGTCCCAGCACTCAAAGTAGCGACCGACGTCGAATCTACCCTCCAACCACTCTGTGATCGGGTCTGGCATGGAATTAGCTCCTGTGCAATTCGACGCCACGTCAGAGGGCCGGTTGCCTCACCCAGTCAGGCTCCCTCACTCCGAATCCCTGGTCACTCAACTCGCCTGGAATGCTGGTCTTGAGCTGCTCCTCATCCACGGGCTCCAGCTGATCCTCAGGAACAAAGTTGATGGGATCGTCAGCGATGTCATTCACCGTCGGTACCTTTGTGCGATTCAGGCACAGCAGCGCGCAGTAGTTGTCTGTGATGCAGAGATTGAGCCTGGTGAACAGGGGAAGGGGCCTGGGCTGAGCCAGGAATTAGGCATGCTGGTCTGTGATGCCAAGCAAGAGGTCGATGTCCTCCCACACCCACCCACCTGGGATGTATTCCGGGTGCCAGGTCCCCTCCTCCCTCTCGCAGCCTGTGTAGATCACGATGCAGTAGGCCTGAACATGATCCACGGCGCTGACAACCGTGCCGGGCCGGAAGCGGCACAGCCCATGCTCGTGCCGCTGCAGTTGCCTGCAGTGAAGAGGCCCGCAGGAGGATTTGAACTCCAAGGCGGCTGGGCTCTCAGGCCACAAGGTTGAGGAGTAAAGTCAGAGCATGGAGTGGCTAACCCCTGTGCTATCTCCTGCAGGCAGCCCTCCCAGCGCCCCCTCGCCAGTTTCCTACTCTGCCATTGGCGGGACGGTGATGAGGCCGTTGCTTTCTGGGTCCCGATGATCAGAATTCATCGAGATGCCACCACGTTTAAGAATTGTCATGACATCAAAGAGGCGGGCCAGGTGCCAATGCCGCCAGATCTGCAGAGCAGGAGGGAGTGTGGGAGGTGCGGGACACATGCTTCAACGACAGCTCACGCTGCCCCGCCCCAGGACCTCTGCCGACCCTCAGGTCCCCTGCCCATGTGATCAGCAGGGCCAAGTTCACACACCGGCTGTAGCTGATGGTATGCGTTGGGTCTCGTGTCACCCGGGTATGGTCTGGCACCAGCTTGGCTCCAGAGTACTCCCAGCAAGGTTTGTGCACGCTGAGCACGCCATGCGTCCCTGCGATAATCAACGGTGACAGGGGGGTGGAAGGGACAGATGTGCGGGTGTGGAAGAGTAGGTGCAGGACAGCAGTCTGCTGAGTGCGTCAGGCAGGGAGCGCTTTGAGGATGTGCCAGACCGAGGAGAAGAGCCCCATCCAGCTTACTGAACTCTACAGCACCTTGGAAGGACCCATTCCTTTGCAACAGCGTCTACGTAGCCCTGCACGCTGAGATGCAGCATGCGTTCTAACCAGAATCTATCCTCCTCCACGCCGAGGTAGTAGGGCAGCCTGGACTCTGTCTGTCCTCTGGATCGCAGGACGCTGTGAAAGGGGAAAGGGTCTCCTGTGCTGAACGCTGGCGTGTGCACTGGCGCAGCGCCACATGACACGATTAATGCATGCTTCCTCTGCCCTTCGAGCTCATACACATCCTCACCCAAGCCTCTCAGCATGGACCCCGAGCAACAGCCCACCGTACCACAAAGCACGCCCTGCCTCTGGCGGCTTTGTGAAGCACAGGTCCATGCGCACCGGGCGGCCCCCCTCCCCATTTTCAAGGGCGACAGCGAAAGCATTCCCTCTGAAGTCTAGGCCCCTGCCTCGCCAAGGCTCTATGAGTACGGAAAGGGAGTTGGCAACCTGCGAGGGTCAGTGGCCACTTAAGCGTCGTCCCGTTTGGAAAAACGCAAGCAGGTGCACCATAACAAGTCCAATCCAGGCAGCGTAAACAATGGGCACTCAATCACTCCTTGCTCTTACGAGGAGGAGCACCAAGTAGGCTTGACAGGGTGTCAAGCACTTGTCAATAGCAAAGTCGGGGAGAATGGTGGGGCAGTAGCCAGCTGAGTTTTCGCTGACCAGAGCTAGCTCGAAATAGGGTTGCTCACCCTACACGAACAGGGGATGCAGGAGGTTGTGTCACTCACAGGGCCTTGAGGGAAAATGCAAGACCTCTCAACTTCACGCTGTGTGCCTCAGCGCCAGAGTGCCAGCACCTCTGTTCTATCAGGGAGGCCGGGTGTGGGAAAGAGGGCGCGGACTATACACTCCAGCTTTGCGTAATTTGCAGCCTTAGTTGCCATGCCTAGGAGTGTGCGTGGCCGACAGGGTGCTTTGCTGCAGGATGCAGTGCAGCGACCAGACAGGTCGGAGCCATTTCTAACCGACAGCCTCGAGTAAACAGAAACTCCTGTCTTTTTCAAACAAAGTTAGCCTCAATGAAGCTTGGACATTCAAGATTGAGTCCCAGTTCACCTGTCTCCTGCTCTGCCAGCGCCGTCCTGGCTTTGGTCATGACTGGTTCCCACATATCAGGAGGTGAAGGTGTTGAAACTGGGTTGCTGGGGTCAGCCATCAAGTGCTGTGAGGAGTGACAAGGCACTAAGATGTCATAGGGTCTTTTGGGCAGAGCCTGGAGCTCAAGGTGCTCCTGACAAGCCAGCCACTGGCGTCTGCACGCTAAAATCTTGGCAATGCGGTTGCGCTGCCCTGCTCTTGAGCCTCATCACAACTCACCAGCAGGTTGACCAGGCGCATGAGGCATGAGTGCAGGGAGGGACCGAGTCGTCCTCCTTGGGCTAGACATTGAGCCTCACTTGGCTTGACAAAGTGTCCCTTGAGAAAGTCTGAGATGAGCACAGCCCAGAATCGCTTCCCACACTGGGTCACAGGCATCTTGATCCAGCCTGTCAGCAGTCCCTGTCACAAAAGGGCATTATGGTGCACCTTGTCAATTCCCTTCCAACCACAGAGCCTGGTCCACCACATCAACCCCGGAATGAAGGCCGCCGGAGTGGCACATGAATGTAGGAGGAGATGTTACCTGTAATCTAGGGTAACCTATTCGCATCAAGATGCGGAGATCTTCCTCAGAAACCCTCTTGTCCCACTGCAAGCGAGTCATTGCGCGAATTGCTTCGTTCTCGGCCTGGGGGAGACTGTGGCTCGGCCTGAGACCCTGCTACAAGGCTGCTATGCATACGCACCTTGCAGACAAGACACTTCACCTCACCCGACTCCTGTCGCCATAGATGCTTGCTGTTGCCCGTGTGCCAATGCCATCAGGATAGTGTGCGGAAGGCGCCTCTGCCCATCGATGTGCGTACACGTAGGGGAAGTAGATCCTGTCCGTGTAAGCCCATGCTTCCCGGCATGTGAAGCCTACTCGACACATGGCTGCATCCTCAAGGAAGTCACCCAATGTTTCTCCAGTTCGAACAAGAATCTGGATGAAATTTGGCGCCGCGCCATTAGGAGACATGGCCTGGTTGCACTGCGCTCCAGAATATTTACGAGACGTCGTGAGAGCGCTTTCGCTAAAAATGCCGGTTTTACTATGCCTCTATATACATTTGGCACATTACAAGGTCGATCGCGAAATGAGTTGGAGCAACGCTCCACCAATAGCGAGATCCGGGGGAGGCAAGCTGGGAAGCAATGACCCTGCCAGCTGGCAACCATGGCTTTTCTAAATATTACCCTTCCTCCCCTCTCCCCCACACGAGAATCTGCGAATGCGCTGTATTGCTTTCCATTGCATGTGTCTCTCGCTGACTCCATCAGCTGTCCGAACGTGTGTCCGTGCGCCGCGCCTGTCGCCGATTCTGGACTATCTGTTGAACCACCGCGAAGTCTTTAAGAGCATGTACCCTCCAAATGTTTGGCTGATTCAAATCGATTGCCAAGATTTAGATTGTGCTCCACTATTCTGTGTCACAAGCCTCATGCACGCCCTCCATGGCGTACCCGGCTCCTCCAAAGCGATGTTGCATTTGAAATGGAGACCTTGCATAATTCAATGAGAACAAACAATCCGAACAGCTGCTGGCTTGCTGATGATATCCCATAGTGCCAGAGATGACCTCCTGTTGCCTTCAGACCCTCTCTGTACACACACAGAGGCACTTCACCATCTGCTGACCATCCTTTTGGCTAGCTCAAGGTATGGATTTTCCTTCCTCCTCTCACCCACCTGCGGGGACAGCAGTGGTGTCAGTACATGTGCAACCCTGTATTACTCACATACGAAAGTCCTGCACCTGGACTCACTCGCAGCGCGACATACTCATTCCGCATGTCTTGGAAGAGCGCGGTGGGGGGAAGGTGGCCGTTCAGAGCGGCCAGGGCGCAGTTTGGAACGAAGGAGCAGAGGATCCTGTCCCAAGAATCGAAGAAACGTCCGATGCCGGGCCTGAGCTTCAACCATTCTGAGAAGGGGAAGCGCTTGACGTAACTTCAGGGAGTAGCTCAGCATAGCAGCAGCTATTGTCCAACAGGCAGTAATCAGACATGTAATCAGGGCATCACCAACAGACTCATGACCATACCCACCAATGATGCACCTCTTCAGCTCCTCCCGCGGCACGGCTACAAGGCTCCTTTCAGGAGCAAATCTCACCCAGGAGAAATTTGGGTCTTGCCCGCGCCTCACCCTCGTCTGGTCCATACACAGCGTTGCACACAGATTCCCTGGATCAACAATGGGGCTGAGTCAGCATAGTGTGAAGCCTGTCTGACAGGGGTATCATGTGCCATGCCTTTTCCCGTGGAGAGGCACATACCCTGCCCGATGGCGTTAGTCTCCACATCTGGGAGTGCATGGCCTCCAGTGTACATAACAATGCGGTAGGAGGACCCAAGATCGCTCGTAAGCCTCACGACTGTGCCAGGAGCATAGCGGCACTGTCCCAGTTCATGGCGCAGCAGTTGCCTGTGAGTGAAGGTAGTTCAGAGTGGGATATGATGGACATGGGGGATCTCATACTAACCAAAATCCTTGACAGCCGGTGAAGCTCGCAAGGTCAGAGACTGTGCAGGCTTCACTCGCAATAGGTTGGAGGTCAGACCCAAAGATAGACATGCGCTTCATGATGACAACATCATGCTTGCCTTGCATCGCTGGGAACATCAATGCATGCTGTCGCAGGAAGTTGCCTCCAGTTGTTGTTCCTCCAGTATTTTTCGAGCATGGCCTCATCACGCATCCCAACCCGGATCCTAGAAAGGTGTTGCTCATTCTCTACCTACAAGACCAGGACATCGCACGCTTTGCATGGGCTGTATGGACAAGAGATCTTCAGCTGCCACTGAAAGATGTTGGAAGGATGAGGTGGCTACCAGAGTCATCCACAGCCTCAGCATCCACTATGCACAAACCTCGGCCTGAAGAGCGCGGACATGCTCAGCAGTTTCGCTGTCGCGCCAGCTGCCATGCTCCTTTCTCACCCAGATGTACAGCGCGCCAAGAATGGCAAGTGCTCTACGAGCGACATATTGGTCCCTGGCAAGGGCGAGGGCGTTAAGCGTGAGGAGAAGACAAGTGGCATTGCGAGGGTGGCTTCCAGGGCATAGACGGGAGCTGGTGGAAACGCGTGATGCAGACAATCAAACCAACATCAAGGATTGCAAGCATGCTCCCACAGCCGCCAGTAGCAAGTACCTTGGAAGTTGCCACCGCCGGGAGGCTCTCTCGTAGCTCTGTACGCTGTACTTGAGGAGGAGGTCCCCCCAGTAATAGTAGTGACCAGGATGCTGGACAACATACTGGGGGCAATCCCAGGGTTTAGGCTCAGTCCGTATGACACTGCATGTGTAGAGGGAGGATATGCAAGCATGGTATGCACAAGGACCAGGCTCTGTCAAAGGGCTAGCTCTCAGGCCAGGCAAGCATATTTCATGCACATCAGCTGTCATGCATGGAAGATCTCACCTATCCCACCTCCTCTCACCAACATAGCTGATGTCTACCAGGAAGTGGTTCAAAGTGGATGTTTATGGGCTGCTTCAGCTGTCTGAATTTCCTCCCACGCGGACTATGCACGCCAGCTTTGTTTCGTCTGCAGTATTTGATGCCATGCCTAGGAGTGTGAGTGGCCAACAGCATGCTTGGAGCACACAACCTGCAAGCTGCTGCGCATATGATAAGCCAGGTGAGGAGCCGAAGTTTTCCGACCACATCCAAGGAAAAACTCTCCATGTCCTGACGAACAAAGTCTGCCTCGAAAAATAGCCAAGGCACCATAGAAAAGCGAGCCTCAGCTCACCTGTGTCCAGATCTGTCAGCGCCCTACTGACTCTTGCCAGGACAGGCTCCCACATATTAAGACGTGAAGGTGCTAAGACTGGCTTGCTGGGGTTGGACATCGAGTGCTGTCAGGGGCAAAGAAGGGTCATATGAAGACTCTGGGAGGGCATGCAGGCCTAGGTATCCTTGGCAAGCCGGTCACAGCTCCCCCATCACCAGCATCCCCAGATTTCTAGTGGGTGGCCCTCTCCTGCGTTTCCTCTCAACTCACCAACAGATTGATAGGGCGCAGGAGGCGTGTGTGGAGGTGAATTTTGCGGTGCCGCTTTGGGGGTGGGAGCCTAATCTCTTCATTCTTGACCTAGTACTCCTTGACAAAATCTAACAACAGGGTACCCCAGAATCGATCTCCACATTGGGTCACGGGCATCTTGCTCCAGCATGTCAGGAGTCCCTGTCACAACAGGGGATTTTTGTACCTGGTAAGGTCTCTCACACCTCACTGCCTGTCCCATCAAGTCACACCCAGCACACAATCCAGCACCGATACCACATCAATATGAAACCACATAATTCCTGCAACTTTGAGAACCCTAGGCAGATAATATCGCAAAGATGGTCCCTAGACCATCTTTTATCCCACTGCAGGCGCGCTATCGCTTTAAGTGCCTCGGTCTCGTCCTGGGGGAGTGACCGGCGTAAAGCATGATGAGATCCTCGTCATCCTGCCTCCGACGTACAATGCACAGGTACCTTGCAGACAAGGCACTCCGCCTCACCCGAAGCCTCTAGAAAAAATCTTGTGCTGTTGCTCGTGTGAGTTCGCCGTCTGGGTAGTATGCGGTAGGTTCCTCTGCACAACGGCGCGCGTACACGTCGGGGTGGAAGACACCGCTGGTATAAGCCCACGCTGCGCGGCATGTGAGGCCTACTCGGTACAAGGCTGCATCCTCGAGAAAGTCACCCAACCTATCTCCAGTTCGAATAAGGATCTGGATGAAGTCTGGTGCTGCCTCTCCGGGTGTCATAGCGCGGTTTGCACTGTGGCTCGACACGTTTACGGAGTTCCGTGAAGGGTTTCCGCTGAACACGCTCTTACTGATGCGCCTCCAACGAACTTGAGCACCGCTTAGGGTCGATCGCCAAAGGGGTCGGGGTGTCGCTACAATCGTGGGAAACTATGGATGGGGCTTGGGATCAACCTCACAACATCACATAGGCTGGTTCGTCGCATGGCGCGAATCGCAATAGTAGACTCCAAGAATTAATCACTGGTTCCCAACCCGCTCAACCCATGGGTGCTTCTTCTTCTCCTCACCTTTCTCACGGAAGAACATGGGTCGTGCCCGCACTATCCAAGGTGTGCTCTGTAGATTGTCGTACAAGCACAGTGGCAAGCATTCAGTCTAGGCTCCACACATACCCGAGCGCTAGGGATGGAACAGCATTGATGTGGACATGACAATACGTAGCCTGGAGAAGCTGAGCATTGCTCCATCGTCGACAAGCGGTATCCGTGCTCCGGCTCACAGACCCAATGATATCCACGCTTCCCTGTCCACCGATGGCAGCGCTTCTCCCCAGATTCGTTCGTGCCACGATACTTTACTCAGGTCATACTTAGCATGCACGACAGGAGCAAGAATCGCATAGAGGCCGCGTCTAACCCTTCCTCCCTGTTACAGGCAGCCATGGGACAGCTGTTCCGACTCGTGCTTTCCGGGACGCTGGAGCCTGCGCCCCGACACCCTTAGGATTCGAATACGAAATGGGGCATTTAAGGAGCAAGTCGAGCAGCTCTTGCACGAGACAATCTACTCGTATCCATACCATCAGATCCTTCAATACCCATCATCCATCAGGGCAGCCCTCAGACCATCACCAGAGACCCCGGGTGCACTCTGTGCCAGGTACACCGATCGCGCAAGTACCTGCCGTACGGGGCGCGACGCACGTTCTCACACCTCCAGATGCATCCCAGTTGCTTGTAATGACCCCGAGCCACCAACTATCATCACGTAGGTCCGTCCCACCTCGCCATGGCGTCGCTCCGCCGACGCGAGCTGCTGCAGATCCTGTACCGCTCTGAGGCCAAGGCGCCCCTCCTCGTCTTGCTGGCGGCCTCCCCCTCCCTGCGCATCGCGGTGCCCTGTGCCCAGCTCAGTCCCGCCGCGGCGGGGACTGGGTCCCGCGTGTCCGTCGCCATCAAGGCCACGCACCCCGGTGGGGAGGTGCTGCTGGACTGCGGGGTGTACTGGAGCGGTGCCCCCCCCGGCCCCGTGGCCATGCACTACACAGCCCTCCTGGCCCACGCCGATGAGGACACCCTGGAGGGCCTCGTGTCCCGTCTGGACCAGGTTGGGCATGCCGTTGTTAACTTTTAGGCCTGTCTGGGTCGGGCGGCGTGGGATCGTGACTGCATGTCATGCACCTCTGGTGCGGCCCACAAAGCAATCCCAAGGCACTGGCCATGCAGGCAGGAGGATGCCTTGCCTGTGTCCTGAGCTCCAGGGAGCCGGCTGGAGGCAGGAGCCTTCGGCAAGAGGTCCTCACCCCCCCTACACACGCACCCTCTCGCCAGGCACCCTGCCTGACACCCTCGCACCCCTTGCGACCCTCCCCCGCCCCGGGCAAGTTGGCGGTGTCCACCCTGGCTCGCGCCCTGAGCCAGGAGGAGTCGGGTCTGGGCGTGGCCACCCCCTCGCCCCAGGCCAGCCGCCCGCAGGGCCCCGCCGCCTACGCCTCGGCGCCCCAGCGCACGCTGCCGCGCATGCTGCTGAGCAGCGTGGAGGAGAGCGCGCCGCGCTCGCCCTGCGCGCCGCCCGGCGGTGGGCCGGGCTCCGACTGGGCCGGGACCGCCTCCCCCGTCGGGTCCAGCCTGGTGGAGGACCTGGACGCCTGCCCCACGCCCCCCTTCAGCAACGTGTTCACGCCGCCGTGGGCCGCGGCGTCGCCCGAGGCTCGGCGCGGGCCGGCGCTGACGGGGCGCCCGGGCGCCGACGCCGCGGCGCGCATCGCCGCGGCGATGGCGCACATGGGCGCCGCCACTCCGCACCTGGCGGAGGCGCTGGCCGACATCGCGTCGGCGCACGGCGCGGGGAACGCCCTCTTCGAACAGACGCATGTGAGGCGGCCATTGCTTGGAGGAGTTGGAGGGGGGAGGTGACTGACGGACAACGGGAAAGGGTGGAGAGACCCCACGCAAGAGTGCCAGGTCGGGGTGTGCCAGACTCCATCAGGCGCATCGTTTACGCATGCAGTCCTGTTCAGGCCAGGTCCGACCCCGCGCCCACCTGACGCCCACCTCTGCGGCAGGACCTGCTGAACCGCGTCCTGGAAATGAAGGACGACGCGCAGCATGCGCTGGACCGGTCGACGATGCTGGCCTGCGCCCAGCGCGGCGCCTGCCTGGCCTGATGAGCGAGGTCCTCGTGAGTGGGTGCTCCCGGTGCCTCGCCCGGGGCGCCTTTGCCCTGTCAACCTCGTCGCATGGCGCGTGGGGAAGGAGGCAGTGCCTCCCCTTGCCGGCATTACCTGCAACTAATCCGAGCATGCTCCAAGTGCATGCTACGACATTCCCAGCACATGGAGAGCTTTACTGCACAACAGCTGCACAGCATGTGCGCTCTCCCTGACTCTGACCTCGGGGCATGGCCGACCAGTGACGCGACCTGGCCCCGATTGTTTGCAATAGCCCATACCTGGGGCACCAATGCAACCAAATGCTCGGCATGGGGAGGAGCTGAAACCCCACCGGGCTGGAATAGAACGGAGGGAGTCAGGGAGTACCTTTCCCTGGTCCCAATAAATCCTTTTTACGATAAGTGCTCCAACCTTTCATCCCTTTCAAATTTTCCATGTGCCTACTTTTTTCGAGGTACCTTGTGTACTGTCTCCATACCTTCGAAAATGTCATGCCATCCCATGACACCCTACCTGTGGGTGGGTAGCTTCGTCCCGGGTTCCGTTGTCGGGACCAATAGTGCTGTTGTGGCCCAGCCAACGTCACACATCCGCGAGTTCACATACGCATCTTCCAACAAGATCTCCCCATTGGTTCAACACAACCGAAACTCGATGCGATCATTCACGAGCCGCCTGGCAGTATTGACACCCTCTCGCCTGCATCCGCAGGGCGACGTAGTGGCCTCGATGTCCAAGGGTGAGGCGACGAGGGAAATGCTGTGAGTGAGTGAATGATTGATTCCGGAAACAAAGATTTGTCCTCACCGCCAGAGATACCGCGACCCTTCTCACCCTGGTTGTGTGCACAGGGCTGGACCTCACGTCATGGTCTGCCGGATTCCACTCACAGAGGGCCCTGCTTAAGGGTGAGTCGGCTTGGCTGTTCAATGAATTAAATATGCATTTGTGTTTACCCATTGCTGATCATTCAATCGCAACTTTTTCTTTTCCTGCACGACAGATGGAGAAGAGAAGGCTCAGGAGCATGTAGGGAAGGGTGGTGACCCCCAGACCAACAAGGGTCACAAGATGTACGAGCAGGACAAGACAGCAGGGGGAGCGTACGGTGACAGGGACGACCCCAGCGCGCAAGGTGTTCAAGGTCGTTTGGTGATGCGTGTTGGGGCTTTGTGGACGGAAAATGGGGTTTGGTGCCACACGAATAAGAATGTGGGTGTGGTGTTGGCCAAGGAACCATGCCGTGTGGTCACCTTGATTAACATGGATTCCGGAATGATGACTATTGCCTAGGGAGCAAGAGGATCCTTCTACCCTTTTATTCGTGAGTGCAGTGAGATACTCTCAATCATGATGTCTGAAGACCAAGCCATCACATGCCTCGTTGCAGGCGTACAGCCCACAGAGGGGAGGGATACCTCTGACATAGTTCAGGAGGACACTGCGGCCACCAACGTCACGCCTGCGGAGTCTGGAAATGCCGAGGGCGGGTCGCCCATGGACAAGAGCAAGGACAGTTCAGGTGCGGGAGGATCTTCAACTGCCGGGATGATTGCCCGGCACGGCCGGTAGGTGCAAGGACCGGCATCCACCTCGATCTTGTCATTCCTGCGACGCCCATTCCCTCTATCAATGCCCATGCAGAGTCTGTGCTTGGAGTGCAGCCATCTGGTGGAGGCTAGTGCCTGAAAAGCAACACATGAAGTCCAACTCAATGTCGCTGCACCTGGCCACCCATATCTCTCTTCCCCCCGAATGTCATCATCCTCAAAACGTGTAACGTGGCTGCTGTACAAGGACAACCGCCCTGGTAGGCAAGTAGGACTGGGCCAGCATGCGTCCCAGTCTAAAGTTTCTGCTTGTACATGGTGCCCCCCCCGCACGTGAGGCGCTCCTGGGCCACCAGGTGAGCGAGAAAGGCAGACAGCTGGTCCAGGGTCTTGTCGTAGGGCGGATCGGACACAAACATCTGCGAGAGGGTGTGGAGCGTGCGTCAGGGCCTCC
This sequence comes from Auxenochlorella protothecoides, assembly GCF_000733215.1. NCBI lineage: Eukaryota > Viridiplantae > Chlorophyta > Trebouxiophyceae > Chlorellales > Chlorellaceae > Auxenochlorella > Auxenochlorella protothecoides. The sequence continues at coordinate 80,261 of NW_011934467.1, forward strand.
GACAGGGTGCTGCTATCTAAAGTCAGGTATTAGCCAGGCAGGGCAGAACAATGATCACCATGCCCCAGTGCCTGCATGAGCAGGCAGAGCCGCTCGCATTGCCATCTCCTTGTGGTTCCTCAAAAGTCACACCTTGAGCATGTTGTGGATGCGGTCCTGGGGCAGGCTGTCAAAATTCGCCAGCATTCCCAGGATGAACGGCTCGTATGCTGCCATGGCCTGGCATGGGGTGGGCAATGTCAGAGTCGGGGTGATGGAGTTTTGCAGAGCAACAGAGCGCCGGGGTTGATCGCAGCATGCTGGCAGGTGCTGAACACTTGGGATCTGGGTCAGGAGCGGGTCCAGCCTGTACCCCGACATCGACTCACGCCCACCTGTAGGCCTGCATCCAGTGCCGGCCCTCCGCCCTCCGCCCCCTCGTCCTCGGCGGGTGGACCGCTCCAGCCACCGGTGCTGGCCTGAAGGACCCTGTTCCTGGCATACACCCTGGCTCCTCCAGGCTGAGCAGCCTCATGCAGCACTCCTGTGCACAGAGTGTAGCAGTCTGGGCGAGCTGGAACAAGGGAGCAATGGCCCTTCTTCACACATCACCCCCTCAAACCTATGTGCAATTCCTCCACAATTCCCCACAGCCTGCCTTGCTGGACCCAGAAGCTGGCATTCCGTCGCGCCATGGCGGGCGTCTGGCCCGTCTGCTCTGCCAGCTCAGCCTCGCCCCATTCGCTGCGCTCTCGGAAGCTCAGTAGGGTGATGGCTTGCGCAGGGGTCACCTGCAAGGTCGGGGTTGGGGCGATCAGATGTCAGCAACGCAATTCAGAGTGGCAGAATCGAGATATCTGGTGCCTGTCACTGCACTGTTACCTCCAGATGACACAATCAGTACACCATGAGTACTCAATTCGACTGATCCAGGATGATTTTCCACAGCCAAGGCCGTCCTTTGTCCCAGCGGACAGACACATGCAATGCCACCCAAGTCCTGGGTTTCGCGAAGGCATGATCCAGGCACACCAGTCCTGAACCACGCCCCCTCCACAAACCACCCCCCTGGACCCACAACTACTCACCGTGAGCTCCAGGGCCTGGTCCCCCACCGTCACTTCCAGCTGCACCACGCCCTGGGACGGGCACCACTGCAGCTTGCGCGGCGCCTTGAGCGCGTGGTAGGCCTGGCCGTACTCCTCCAGCCAGCTGCCCACGTCGGGCGGCAGCCTCAGGTCCGCTTCGTCGGGGGCAGGCACGCTGCCTTGGGGCCAGTACAGGGCGGAGAGCATGGTGGCGGTGACGGTGGCGGCCCGCTCGCCGCGGGCAGCGCATCGGGCTGCCGACCGGATGTTGGCGTTGATGCGCTTGGAATCCGCCAGGTCCTGGGTGTTTGGTGAGGGATGCATGCCAGGAACGGTGGTTTGTACGGCATGGAGGGCGATTGCCTGATGGCATGGAGATGGACCGGAGAAGTCGGCACACAGCTGCATATGGCGATGTTCCTCCTGCGGCTCGCTGGGCATCAACTCCTGGCAGCTCCGAGGCGCGGCACCCCTCACAGGGCAGCAGATCTCAGCACGCAGAGACCATTGCTCCCCCCTCACCCCACCACCTCAACCCCCCACACCGCCCGAACCTTCCCCACCCCCCCTGGATACCCAAGTGGAACAGCGCAGCAGGCTCCCAGGCCCAAGCCGGGTCACCTTGAGCATGATCTCGGCGGTGTGCAGGACGGCGTCCCCGAAGCGCAGCTTGAGCAGCTCCAGGGTGCGCAGCTCCCGGTCGCAGTCGTAGCCCTGCTTGGCCAGCAGCCTGTCGGCCAGCAGGGACCTGCGCAGTGGGAGGGGTGGTGGGTTTGCTGTTGGGGCCAGGGTGGCAAGGGGCCTGATTGGATCAGGTGCGGGTGGTTACCCTCCCCATGTGGATCCTGCCCCTCGAGCGGATCACCTGCATGCAGCCCTTCACCAGCAACGACTGGTCCGACAGCCCCAGTGGAGTGCACCCCCCTCCAGTGTCGCACCAAACACACTGCACCATCCCACCACACCAATGCGCCAACCCACCGGTACTCGGTCACGAGGAGGTCCTTTGACCCCCAGATGCCCACCAGCTGCGACACGGCATCGCTGCCGGTCACACGCTCCACGGCATCCACTGCGCGGCAATGACGCAAGCCGGTGTTTGTGTCCGAGGGTGTGGCTTGTGGGCGCTTGGACCCCCAAGAAGGAGACAGGGCATGGCCTGCTCGAAGCCCTCCCCCCATTCGCTACGCACAGGAAGCCCACCCACCCCGGCCCCGCACCTGGCTCGGGGCGCCAGCGCTCAGCCTCGGCCAGGGCCTGGAGGTCCGCATCCGGCCCGTCAAAGCAGGGTATCAGAGGGACCTGCATACGAGGACGCAGGGGCCACAGGGGTCGTTCAGCTTGATACTGCTCTGCTGGAAGACCGAGCTCAACTGCACCGTTGACAACACCGGCCTCGCGCCCCTCCCCACCCCCATGCCCCAGCCCACCCCTGCGCCGCCGGCCTCGCCCTCGCCCTCCAGCTCCTCCAGCACCACGTTGTCCTCGCCCTCCTCGTCGGCCGTCAGCAGGCCCACAATGCAGCGGATGGCGTCCCGCCGCGTGCGCAGGTAGTCCTGTGTGGCCGCGCGTGCCGGGGCCAGGGCCGTGTCTGAGGACAGTTTGGGGGGAGGGAGGTGGGACGAGTAGGTGCACATACTCACAATGCTGTGCAGGGCACACCTGGGGGCCGATCCTTGCAGCCAGGGCCGTGCCTGGCTGCACCCTGGGATGCTCGATCCAGCCCAGCAACAGTGGTTCACCGACCTGTGGGGTCCACATGGCGCATGGCCCGAATGGAGAAGATGTACTGCTGCACGATGTCCGATGTGGCCGCGCCTGGAGGGAAGGGAAGCAAGAGTGTGGACTGGCAATGGAAACAAGGGACCTTGGGGCATGACTGACCAGGCACAGACCAGGAGCCAGCGGCGTCCTTCATCAGGCGTTGACCCAATGGGGGGAAAGGTCGAGGAGCAAGACTGTCCCCAAAACTTATCGAAATAAGCAGGCTCCTCCACCTGGATGGAGCAGGCGCTTCTTGGTGGCTGCAGCAAAGCACTGCGCCACATGGCTGAGGAGACTGGTGTTCTCCAGGCAGGCACGCAGGTCGTGTAGGGTCGGCAGGCTGGGGCGGCGGGGACAGCAGTGCGGAAGATTGGGGTCAAGGGCAGTATTTACCAGCGGCATGGGTATGGTTTGCGACATGCACAGCGCTCCATCCATCTTTCTATGCACGCAGCTCCCCAACCTGCAAGATTCAATGCTCCAGAGAACCCCAGCAACCCCCGGTCGACCAGACGAGCAATACCTGTCGGGGAAGTCCACCACCAGGTCAAAAAGGGAGTCGGTGAAGATGAGGCCGGCCCGCTCGTAGACAAAGTAGCGCAGGCGCTGCTCCCACAGGTGCCAGCCAGAGGCCTGTGAGGGGAGGTTTGATGGTGGTGAGAACCCTGGAGAACTGGGCAGTCTGGTGTTTGACATTGTGACCCCCGGCTCGTGTGGCAATGGCGGACCCTCTGCCTGGCATCGCCTGGCCACGGCCTCTACAAATGTTAACCTCACATGCGCCCGAAACACAATGTGCCAAAACCAATCCCTACATACCCCCGCCTCGGGCAGGAGCTGCTGCAGGAGGCGGAGTGGCCAGGAGGCAGTGTACTCAAGAGCCTCGGCGAGCCAGGGCGCAGAGGCGTTCCGCGTCGCCCGCTCCTCGAGGTGGGCCTGCAGGTGGCTCAGCGTCCCCGCCACCGCCGCCTCGACGCTCAGCTCCTGGTGGAAGGTTCGGGGGGGGCGGGGACGCATGGTGTTTTGCTGGGGAAACATGGCAGCAAGCGACCCCGGATGCCATGACAGGGCGCGGTGTTCCGATCAGGACCATTGCGTGATGGTTTCAGAGCATATGGGATTCCTCGTGGCCGATGGGCCAGCAGGAAGGTCGTCCCAGTGCCCTCACTCTGCAGCACCTTTGCTCCCATGCGCTCCAGCAGCGCGGCGAGGCTGCGTGCCTCCTCAAGCGCCCGGCCCTGGCCATGAGGATGAGGCAGAGCGGCTGGAGCTTGCTGACCAGGGAATCAACATGTTGAACAATCGACATTCACAGGCCAGCATCCTGCGTGCGACAGGCAGAGGCGCACCGTGTCATCCCGGCTGAGGGTGTCCAGGGTGTGCTGGAAGCAGCCCTGGAGGGCCCGCCCCAGCTGGGCAAGCGTGTCGCGCCTGAGCATTGTCACCACCCCACAGGATGGCAGAGGGGCTGCCCGGGATCCCCCAGGGTGTGTCGGTCTGGCCCGATCACTCAGGTGCATGGACTCCTCCAGGGTCTGGCCGGGGAGGGGGTGGGGAGAGGTGCTGCGCATGACGCACGCTGGCAACCTACGCAATGATGCACGCCACGCATAGTTCACGTACCTGCAGGATGCTTTCCAGCTCGTGGCAAGATGTGGGGAGTGCACCTGACGCACACAGCCGCTCGTGCAGGGCCTCCGAGACGATCTCATCTGCATCCATTGGCAGCCTGTGAGTCATTGTCCAGCCAGAGCTCGCGAACGTGGGCAAAAGGGTGGTCATATAAACGTTTCTGGTTGTATTCGACGCTCGTTATTGATCACAGTGGCTGCTTGCTGATGAGGATGGCCCCGGGCATCCCGGGCAGGAGAACCGTACACATCAAAAGTGCCAAAATGGGGAGTGATCTGGAGACAGCGACTGCCTGTAATTGCCGGGTCGGGCCTGAATCTAAGGCATGACACCGATCACCCCTCATTCAGCATCGATCAATGTCACTGGTGATGTGTATGAGGCTGACGGGGTGGGATTCGAGCTCACGGGCGCGCGCGAGGACCCCACGTGATAAGGAAGTGGTATGGGGGAGGGTGGGGAAAGGGTGAAGCGCAAATGGGCATTAGCAATGCACTTCTCGATCAGTATGAGCTTTACGAGCTAGCCTACTCGCATAGTATGCTCGTACAGGCTCGCGAGCGCCTATCAGGAGGAGCGTGGAGTCCCGCCTTCGGAGTGTGGGGTTGAGCGTATGGGCAACAAGGTGTCGACCCGTACGGTGAGGTGCTGGTGCGTGCGCTCCCAGGACCCTCTCATCGAGTTGGCAAACAATCCTTTGCGTATATTGAGCCAATGCCCATCTTCCAACAATAGGCTCGACGGAGTTCCCAGAAGCATCCCGTCCCCAGCCCCGGCCAGCCCGGGCCTGCACCGTCGGCCCCCGAGGAGGATTCAGGGGAGGCGCAGGACGGGGATGAGGGGTACGGCCTGCGTTTTGAATCATGTCCGATCATTCGCAGCGCCTCCCAGGCCTCCCTGAGCGACAAGGCGGTCAGCGACTACGAAACCTTCATGCACCGGCAGCTGGAGCTGAATGAGGCTCGGAGGAGTGAGATCCTGGCCAGCCTGGGCGTCGACTTCCACACGCCCCAGAACCGCTTCGACAACATCACCGCCCTGGTGAAGAGCATCTTTGGGGTGGGCTTGTCCACGGTGTCCATCATCGAGGGCGACATGGCCTACTTCATGTCCCGTGCCGGGGACTGGGCCCCCGGCGCCCCGCGCAAGATGACGTTGTGCCAGTGCCTGTCTGCTTGCAACGACTCCAAGCTGCTGGTCGTGGAGAATGTGCAGATGGACCCCAGGTGGGTGGGGGAAGTGTGGCGATGGAGTGGGCACCAGTGCCACTTGCCAGTCTTGCGTGACGGCATGCAAGTTTGCTCTGGGGCCCACCTGCACGCACAGTCGACCCCCGGGACAGTAACTGAATGTAGTGTATGTCCCACTCCTACATTCCCTTTTCCAGATTTATGAACAACCCTTTTGTGAAGGGACCACCCAACATTTCTTTCTATGCTGGTGCTCCCCTGATCTCAAGCTTTGATGGGTCCAGCTACGGCACCCTGTGAGATGGGTTTTGTTTTCCGGGGCAATTGTTTCTGGGACTTACATGTCACTCATCTTCTGCTTGTGCGAAGGGGGTTTGAAGCGCACGATCCGAAATTATCCTCGGTCCCATGGAGCCTATCTGGGACCTGCCGTGTGCTCTGCACTGCAGTAACCACCGGATTAGGATGTGTGATGTTTATTTTGTAGCAACAGCCTGAGATTAATGCAACGAATGACGGAACCCAGGGCAGACCCTCAGCGTCCTCCAATCCCCCCCCCTTCCCCATAACTTTGCCTTCCAGGTGCCTCGTGGACTTCAAGCCTCGCTCTTTTCCCCCGCACATGTATGCCATCCTGGCCCAGTTTGCCGAGATAGTGACCCGGGAGCTGGAGCGTGACAAGGTAGGGTTGAGCAGCAGGTGGCTGGAGGGTGTAGCTGCCGCTGTTACATAGTTGATGTGAGGTTTTTGGGTGGCGCCACCTCCAAGGCAGGGAATCGTGGAGGCTGTACTTTCCTTTCGTGGGGAACAGCACTGTCTCCCACACACTGTCAGCCGTCAGGATACGGGTGGTTGTAGGGTGAATCGGGGGGAGCAGGGACCGATCAAGCACATCTTGGCACCGACCCTGCCCCCCACCCCCCTCATTCTCCATGATCCTCACAGGTCCTGGCCCTGCAGAAGGAGGCCATCACCGACTACGCCCTGCACCGAAACTCCATTGTGCAGTCCCTGGACGCGGTGGTGGAGCCCATCGTGGTGATTGACACCGGCCCCAGCCACTGGCCCGTGGTCTACATGAACCCCCCCGCCGGCGAGCTGACCGGCTGTCAGGCCTTTGTGGATTACCTCCAGCCCGAGCTGCCCTCCTTCTGGTCCTTGTTCCGCCTGGCGGAGGACGACACGGCGCCCCCCGCGGGCAGCGGTGCACGCGGCGGCGAGGCCGGCGGCGGCGGCGCCGCCACCGCCGCCTCTGAGTCGGGCAGCGGCACGCCCAGCATGCGGCAGCTGGCTGCCGCGCAGGCGGCCGCCGCAACGCTGGAGCCCTTCTCGCTGCGCGTGGTGCCGCGGCGCGGCGCCGCGACGCGGGGTGGCAGCGGCTCCACGGCGCCGAGCGACTCTGTCGGCGGCTCTGGCGCCCAGAGGGACGGCGGCGGTGGCGGCCCCGGGCCAGTCCCAGACGATCCCAGAAGCTCGGGCCCCGCCGCTGCGGGCGCCAGCGCCTCCAACCCCCACACCGCCAGCAGCGGCGTGTCCTCCGGCTCCTCCGCGCCGGGCGGCCCCGCCTCGGCCCCGATCCTGCTGGACCTGAAGCCGGCGCACACCTCGCACTTGCGCTCCGGGGCCACGCCCGACCTGGGCATCCCCGTGGTGCGCGAAGATTCTCTTGACTCTGCGAGCGACACGCTGGCCTCCTACTCGGAGCTGGACCCGGCGGCCGTCGCGGCCGCCACCGCGCACGCGGCGCTGGGCTCGCTGGAGGGCCCGCGGCGCGAGACCATGTACTTTTGCGTCGCGCGGCGCGCCGACGCGCCGCCCCCCGGCGCGCGCGCGCCCAGCGGCGCGGAGCGCGAGCGCCTGGCCGGGTCCATGGTGGCGGCCATTGCGTCGGGCATGGACGCGGCGCTGGTGGCGGAGACGCCCGTGGGCGGGCTGGCCGCCTCGCGCCGCCTGGCCCTGCCCGCGCACCTCTTCGCGCAGCGCCCGGGGCTGATGCGCGAGGTCACGCTGGGCTGCCTCATCGGCGTGGGCAGCTCGGGGCGCACCTACCGCGGCATGTGGCATGGCGGCCGCGTGGCCGTCAAGATCGTCGAGTGCTGGGCAGACCCGGGCGCGGGGGCCCTCCTGCGCCAGCGCTCCGTGGAGGTCCGCGCCGAGCAGGACACGCACGCGGCCGTGGTGGAGGCCGCGCTGGGCCGCGCCCTGGCCCACCCCCACATCGTGCCCACCTACGCCTACGCCGGCACCCAGGGCGAGGTGAAGAGGCGAGGGGGGTCTGTGCTTGGGTGTGTGTGCCTTGGCGGGGGCCGCGGAGCACCAGGGTGGAGGGCGGGAGTGTGTGGGTACTGCAGGGTGCCCACCGCCCCATCACCACGCCCCCCACCCTGCCATGCACACATTCATTCACCAACCCCCCCTTTCCCCACAAAATTAATATCCTCCAGGTGGACGCGCGCGGCCTGGTGCACTCCGCCACCTGGATCGTGCAGGCCTTCTGCAGCCGTGGGTCGCTGATCGAGGCCGTGCAGCGCGGCGACCTGGCGCAGGACGGCCAGCCCAACCTGCGGGCCATCCTGAGCACTGCGGGGGAGGTGGGCGGGGATTAGTCATCCGGAGTGAGGAGGGGGGGGGGGGGGTACGGAATGCGTGTAGGTGGGAAGGCCCATCGAGATGGTGTGAAGCAGAAGGGCAGGTGGGGGCTGTGCCCTGGGGTGGATGTGGGCGATGACATCGTGCGGCGCTTGGGAGGCATCGGGTTTTGCGGGGCAGCGTGTGCGGATGCGCCTTGCGAGGTGAGGACCCGCAGCTCGAGGCCAACAGGCAGCTCCACCGCCGCCGCCGTCGCCCACCCCTCCCACTCCTCCCTTTCCTCCCAAAGATCGCGGGGGCGCTGGCCTACCTGCACTCCTGCGGCATCATCCACGGCGACCTGTCGGGCAACAACGTGCTGCTCACCGCGCAGCCCAACGATGCGCGGCGCTGGGTGGCCATGGTCTCCGACTTCGGGCTGTCCCGCATCCGCGGCATGCAGTCGGTGCACTCCGCGCCGCATGGCACCGTCACCCACATGGTGCGAAGGGAAGGGAGGGGGAGGGGAGGTGCTGTGGAGTTGATGCTTGGGGTCAAGGGTTCTTGGCAGTGTTTGGAAGCCAGGTGTGCAGTATGGGGAGGACATGACCGAGGGATTGCCGAGGGAATGCCTGCTTCGACTTTTGCATGGAGTAAAGCGACAGTCTCGAGGAGTGTTCCCAGGTGGGAGCCTCTAGCTCCTCCCATTACACCCCCGAAAACTCCCTCCATCCTTTCCTCCCTGCAGCCCCCGGAGCTGCTGCGCGGCGGGCCGATGACCCACGAGGTGGACGTCTGGAGCTTCGGCACCCTGCTCTGGGAGATGTGCGCCGGGAAGCGGGCCTGGGACACGCTTTCCTACCACCAGGTCCTCCATGCCTTGGTCAGCGAGGGCCAGACGCTGCCGGTCAAGAGCCTGTCGGGCGTGCCGCCGCTGCTGCAGGTGGGCTTTATTTTTTGGGGGGTTGTTCCCTTGATACGGCTTTGGTTCTTGATGGCAGGGGCGCAATCGTGAGGCTTGGCCGGGGGGGGGGATCACGAAGTGCATCCTGTGAGGCAGATGACGTTTGCCGAGGGACAGGAGAACGCTCCACGAGGGATGGACCGATGGCGGTGACCCCGGGCTACACGATCGACAACCAAGATCCTCTTGAGTACAGAAGGCAGCAGGTTCAGACATGGATGTCCCTCCCTCTCTCACCAACCCCACCCTCCTCTTCCGCAGGAGCTGATGGCGTCGTGCCTAGCCACAGACCCCAACGACCGCCCCTCCTTTGCCAGGATCGGGCAGAAGCTCGGCCAGATGGCGCGTGCCCAGAGGCCAAGATCCTCGCAGTGACCCAGCAGCCCCCTGGTATGCTGCAGCTGGGCAGAAGCCCTACGATGCAGTGTCGAGGACCCCGCAGCTCCCTAGGCCAACCCTGCCGCCTGAAGAAAGCCTGATATACGTGGGACGGGGTAAGCCGCGGTGCAATTGAATCCCTTACTATACCTTCGAATACCGTTTTCTGCCCCCCCCCGGGTCCGCGACGGCAGGACTCACCTGCTCGCCCACGGGGGTATGGCCAAGCCCAACCTTCCCCACCATACGCTTTCCGTCGAACATTTCATCTCGTTCCCTGAAACTTACAAAATCCCCATCCCTGGGGTCCCAGATGTGGAGCATCTGGTGGTCCTGTGTTCCTCGACCCTGGATGCTCTGCTTGCCGGTGCGTCATGCGAGCGTCCTGGATGCCATGATAAGTTTTGCATAATTTAAACACTCTTTACAATGTCTGTTCGCTGCCAGGGAGTGAGTGGCTGGTTTAGGCAGAGGTGGGTGGATGAGGCGAGGCAGCTACGCCTCAGCTGGTCAGCCTGTGCATGCCATGGTATGAGTTTCCAGGTCATGGAAACCAGGGGATCAGCTGTTTCCGGATATCCTGTGTAAGGTTGTCGCTGGCACGAAATTGATCAGTGTCCAGGTGTGCCACGTATCCACTTGCCCTCTCCAACCAAGGACGGGGACGATCTTTGGGGGACGGCAACCCCCATCGATATTACACGTCGAGCTTCAGCCCCCACATCTCGTTGCTCCATGTTGTTGATCTTAGTACTTTAAACTTTAACTTCCGCCATGCATGGCTAGCGTTCTTCGTGCCTCGAGGTCTGACCATGTTTGGCAAGATCAGTTTCAAGACCCAGGTCGAGCTGGTCAGCCTCAAGCTCGACTTCGTGGATGGAGCTCATGCGCGTGACCTAGATGATGAAGAGTACGTCGAGCAATTGCATGCATGCGCTTATTCCTCCCTAGCGGCGAGCACGGCTTTGGCCCACGGCACGACCTCACTTGCCGAGGCTCACCGCGCACCTCAGGACGTTGCTCCTTTCCCCCTCACACAAAATAAACAGGTCGCCAGCCTCCCTTCACTCCACCACCCTGTCCTGGCCGGCGGCAGAGCCCAGGGACCAGGTCCTGGCGCGGGTGCGGGAGGCCCTAGAGGCCCCCTCCCTCTGGCAGGAGTTTGCGCGCCTCACGCTGCACACCGCCGAGGCCCCCTCCCCCCGCCGCCTGGTCCACGCCTCCTCCTTCCACTCAGAGCGCGTGCGCGCTGACCTCACCGTCCAGCGCGACAAGCTGGTCCTGCACTCCGTGGAGGTGGGCGCCCCCCCCTCGGCGCCGGAAGTGGCGACGCTGAGCGCCGCGCTGCGCGCGCTGCCCCTGGCCTCGCTGGGGTCCCTGCGCTGGCGCGGCCCCGGCGCCGCCGCGCTCTGGGCCGACCAGGACGTCTTGCGCGCCCTGGGTGCCAGGCTCACGCGCCTGGACCTGGCGGGGAGCGCTCTGGGCGCGCTCCCTGCGTCGGTCGGGGCCCTGCGCGAGCTGCGCACGCTGGACCTGACGGCCTGCGGCCTCAAGCTGCTGCCGCCCGTGCTGGGGTCGCTGACCGCTCTGCGCAGCCTGCACGCGGATGGCAACGACATCAGCCTCATCCCGGGGGAGCTGGCGCGGTGCGCCTCGCTGCGCACGCTGAGCCTGGAGGGCAACAGGCTGACCCACGTGCCCCTGAACTTTGCAGCGCTGCGCCAGCTACGCACGCTGAGCCTGCTGAGCAACCCGCTGGAGGTGCTGCCGGAGATCGGGCCCTGCGCCGCGCTGACCAACCTGTCCGTCGCCAACCTCAGGTCGCTGGGTTTGCAGGGGTAAACGGGGCGGCTCTCGAACAGGGTGGGGCCGGTGCTGGGCGTGGGCATCTGCACCGACGCCGTGCATGGTCGCACGCTGCTCATACCAGTGCCAAGCCCACCTTCCCTGCCCTCCATCTGCTTCAGGGTGACGAGCTCGCTGGACGGCTCCGATCTCTCCGTGCAGCTCCTGCCCCTGTCTGGCCAGGGGTACGGCCTGTGGGGGGAGTCACGGCGCGCGGCAGACAGGCTTCGCCCCATCTTCGAGCTCATGCTGCGACGCAGCGCGGGGCACCACCCCATCCTCTCCCGGTCCCTGCGTGAGTCACTGCAGTGGGTGTGTGAGGGGGTGCAAAGTGGAGAGCTGGAGGACGGGAACGGCGTGATGGTCTCGTCACAATGGCCTTGTAAAAGCTGCGTGTACACCCTCAGCTCCTTGACTCCAGCTGGAGCTCCCTTGTTTGGTTCCACCTCCCAGTGTGCAATGAGCAGAAGTGGGCTCAGCACGACGTTGCTCACAGCCACTGACAGCACTGCCCTTCCCCGACCTCCTGCCACCGCTTGCATGTGCCCCACCCCCATCACTCCCCCCTCCTCAAGGTGGGAAGCCGCCATGTCAGCACCCACCCGAA
>NW_011934467.1:93079-147978 GCF_000733215.1 Auxenochlorella protothecoides
CCCCCCCCCCCCCCCCCCCCCCCCCCCCGCCACTCTCACCCGCAGGCCACCTGGCGGCCTCCGACCCCAAGCACCGCACCCAGATGGTGGCGCAGGAGGGCGCCCTCCAGCAGCTCCTGCTCATGGCTCTGTCCGACTCGGAGCAGGTGGCCTGCGAGACCTGCGCCACGCTGGCGCTGCTCGCCTCGCACGGCCCCGAGCTGGCCGAGGCGGTGGCCGCGCGCGATGTGTCCCCCGTGCTGGGCCTGCTGCGCTCTGCGGCCTCGCCCGCCGTCACGCTGGCCGCGCTGCGCGTGCTGTGCGCGCTGGCATTGACCTCCACGGCCGCCGGCGCGCGCGTGGCGGGGGAGGAGGTGCTGGACGCACTGGAGGGACTGTGCACGCGGCCCGGGGTGGAGACAGGGGTGCTGGCCGCGGCCCTGGAAGCCGTGGGGAACCTGTGCTTTGGCGAGCGGGTGCGCGCCGCGCTGCGGCGCCGGCGCCCCCTCATGGACGCCGTGGACGGCTTGGCGGGGGAGGCGGGGGGTGCGGGCGGGGGCCCGGTGCGGGCCGCCGCCATCCGCGTGCTGGCCATCCTGGGTGGGGGGAGCTTGGGAGGGAATTCGGAGGCCGGGGGGATGGTAGGGTGTCGCGTGAGGGCGCAGGCTTGCTGCGCGGCTTGTCGTGGGGTCGTGGTGGCAATTGCAGCAGCTTGGGGCAAATGACAATGCCTGATGCGGTTGAGAGGTAGACACGCCCATGGCGTTTTCGTTGAATCAGGCCTCGCCTGCGCCCAGATACTCAGCCTCCGCTTCACCAACACTTCCCACACCTCCACTTGCAGGGGAGAACGCGACGGTGCAGCGGGCCGTGGGTCGGGCGCCCATGCAGGGGCGCGGCGTGCGCATCCTCTCCATGGACGGCGGGGGTATGAAGGTGGGCAGAAGGTGTGGAATCTGGCGGGCGGCAGGTGCTAGGGCGGAACCCCCTCCTGCCTATGGCACTCCCTTTTGTTGGGATTGCGGGTAAATATCCGCAGCCAGGCGGGCAGGGGTTCTCTGGACGCCCCCGCACCGAATGCCACAAAGGAACAACCGCCTGCCGCCCATCCTCGATGCCCGCATGGGAACTCATCACCCCCCCCCCCGCCCCCCCCACCCCCCCCCCAAAAACGGGCATGGCCACGGTTCGCATGCTGCGAGAGCTGGAGGCGCGGACCGGTCGGCGTGTGCACGAGCTGTTTGACCTCATCGTGGGCACCTCCACGGGGGGATTATTGGCGGTGGCCCTGGCCCTGCGCCGCATGACCCTGGACGAGTGCGAGGCCATCTACAAGGTGCTGGGCCAGCGCGTCTTCTCCCGCGGCGGCGCCCAGGACCGGGAGGAGGGGTGGATGGACAGCTTCTACCGCAATTTTCACTCTCGCACCCAGCATGTGCGTGCCGTGGTGGTCGGCTACAAGCACGACTCGGGTGAGGGATTGGTTGGTTGGGAGGGGGGAGTGGTGTGCGGATAGGGGGAGGCTTCTACAATGATGATTTTGTGGAGGAGGCTAGTAGGGGGCGAGACACTGGGGTAGGGCAGGAAGGAGGCCTATGAATGAGGAGGGGGGAGCTGGGGATGGAGAGCGACCCATCCCTGTGGTGTGGGCTGATTTGGAGAAGTCTCGCGCACTGGATTCCACTTTGAGGGATTGCTTCATGGCACTGGTCTGCGAGTTGCACCGCATTGATTTCACACTCTGCACCCGTAATGACCTGTCCCATCCCCCCCTCATTCCCAGCCATGTACGAGGAGCTCCTGAAGGACTACTGCGACCTCAGCGCCTTCCCAGAGGTGCTGGGCAAGTCCATGATAGGTGCGTGGGACCGGGGCGTGCTGCCACCTGGCACGAGGGTCGTGCGGAGCTGGTCTGGTGTGCCTCCGCAGAGATGAGCAGGGCCACCGGGCGTCAGTGTGCAGTCCCAATCCCATGCACTTGCTGCTGAGCCCCTTGATTGAGTGGAGCCTGCAGTAAGGCAGGGCATCCCCGGATCTCCCCAACAATCTCCCAGACACCACCATCTTTGTGCACCCAGATTCCGCTCCGCTGGACTGCCCAAGGGTGGCGCTCGTGGCCACCCTGGCCTCGGTCATGCCCGCCACGCCCTTTGTCTTCCGAAACTATGAAGTGGGCCCCGAGCTGCGGGGCAGGATGCAGGAGGTGCGGAAGAGGGGAGGAGTGGGGTTCTGCAGTGCAGTATTCCTGAGCTGGCCGGCGTGATGCCTGGTCTGAGGGGGTAGGTCTCTGCGAGGGAGTCTGCATTGACACTGGATGGCACCAGCAAGGACGCACAGGGAGTCGTGGGCGCTCCGTGCCCCCGAGCCTCGGACCCGACACCGAGCCTCAAACCCCTGCAGCTAGCAGCGCATGGCGGGAGCTCCAGGCACGCCATCTGGCAAGCAGCACGCGCCTCCTCGGGTGAGAGCTTGTCCTGTCGGTGCTCCTCCCACCTCAGATCTCATCTGCCCTCCGCGAATCAAGCTCCCTCCCAAGCTCCCAACCCTAGCCCCCCTCCCCCGTGTCACAGCTGCCACCTATTACCTCGATGGTTTTGAGTGTGGCGCCGAGCGCTTCCAGGACGGTGCGGTGACCATCAACAACCCCGCCCTGGTGGCGCTGCAGGAGGCCCAGCTGCTCTGGCCCGGCACGCCGCTGGAGGTCCTCGTCAGCATTGGCACCGGGTCGGTGCCGTGCGTGCCGCGCCCCGCCGCGGTCTCCTCTTTCATGGAGACGGGCAACATCCTCATCGAGTCCGCCACGGACGTGGAGCGTGTGGCCGAGACCCTGGCCGCCACCGCGCACCTCATCCCCGGCCTGCAGTACTTCAGGTTGTGTGAAGGGTTGGAAGGAGGGAGGAGAGGAGTCCTGGCTTGGGAATACTGTCCATCTGCAGACAGCCGTCGGCGCCGCAATGAACGACTGCCGTCACGGGCTAGGTTCTGCTGCAATTTAGGCAACTATGCTCCAATCCACACGCATTCTGCTCTCCCTCTGCTCCCACTTCCTGCATTGCCCCCTCCTCCCAATATCATTCTCCAGGTTCTCACCCATGGACGCTCGGTGCCAGATGGCGCTGGACGAGATCCGGCAGGAGGAGTGGGCCAAGCTGGAGGCGGCCACGGAGGAATGCATCCAGAACTCTGGGCAGCAGCTGGACTCGGCCGCCGCCGCGTTGATGAAGGTGGGCTTTGCGTGGCGGGGGGGGTCATACTTGGGGATGCAGATCGCTGCAAGATCCTTGTCCCTTGGTGTGCATCCCAAGGCACATGCGTGCTGAACCCCATTTCTTCGGCGTGTGCAGGGCATTGGCATGGAGACAAAGATCGATCAGGGTGACCCAAACCGAGGGTCCTCAAGCCTGCGCCATCTCAGGCTCGATCAGGGGGCTCGAATTGTGTTGCTGCATGCCCCAGAGCTGGGTGCACGGAAGGCGGAGTTGACAGCACCCCTGCCAACTGCCAATCTGACTGTGCTCTGCACAGACAGCTTCTTTGCCTCGCCGACGCCGCTCAGCAATGGCGCAGAGGCGCCAGGGCCGAGGACGTCGGCGGCATCCGGACCAACCCACGATGGCGAGCCAACTCAGCAGGAAGAAGCGCAGGAGAGCGACCAGGAGGAGAACGGCCAGGAGCCAGAGTCGCCTCTCAACCCGCCGCCCACTGCGTCAACCAGCAAGGATCCGCCGGCCGCCACACAAGGCACCAGCCAGGGTGCCGGCGGCGGTCTGAGCGAGTACCTCACCTCCTGGTTCAGCCCCAGCAAGGGCGGGGTGGGGAGCGCTGATGCCGCAAGGGCAGAGGGCGGGACCGGCGACAGTGGCGGCCCCGCCCCTTCCTTCCTGCCGCAGTCGGCCCGCTCGCGCAAGCGCGCAAGACGAGCTGTTCTTCATCCCGGCGCCGCATCTGGTGCCGGCCTCTCCCTGACCCCACTGGCCGCGGCCGTCGCCGCGGCGCTGCCGCCTGGCAGGACGGCGGCAGTCGTGCTGGACCTGCCTGTGAGCAGCGCCGGGGACCTGGTGTTGAGCTGGCGCAGCGAGCTCCACGCCGTGCTGGGCGGCAGCCCCGCCGAGGCAGAGTGGGAGGCCAGGTGCGGACAACCGCTCGCCGCCCTCTTCTCCCCCTTGCCGGCGTGCACGCTGCCTGGCGGCGACCAGCGCCTGTCGCTGCTGAGTCAGCACGCGCAGGTCGTCGGCGGGGGGAGATCCGTGGAGCTCCGCCTCATGGAGCACGTCTCCCCCGGCCGCAGCCTGTCCACCGCCGAGGCAAGTGCACATGGGAGAGGGATGGGAGTTGAGGGTGCGGGGCTCCATCTGAGAGTCCGTCATACGTACCCAGGAACACTCCCACTGCAGGTGGGCGAGGGCGCGCTGGCGGCGAGTCTGGCGGGCAGCGTCGTCTTCCTTACACGCACGGCAAACCCCGCCTGGGTGGCTGCTCTCCTCAGAGGTGGCACTGCCGCGGCTGTCGTGGCACCTGCTGGCGAAAGGTCGCTGACTGTTCAAGACCTAGGAAGTGTGTGGCCCCTCCTAGTAGCTGGGCAGCCGCTGCTTCCGGTGCTCCAGCGACATGGTGGCCTGCATTTGTTCACCCTCGGGACCGATGACAAGGTCCAGCGCCACACTTGAGGGGCCAGCGGCATGGAGCCCCTTTATTGGTCCTTGAAACTGTGGAGCGTGTACATTTCCCCTCCAGTATGGGATGGGCGTGCATTACGGCAGGCTACCCTCGTCTTTCCCCTTGATCCATCAGCCGGCTGCTTGTCGTGTTGGTCCCTTGCCATATCGTTGTGGTGGAGCTTTACAGATAGACACTTACTCTATTCATAGAGGGGAAGGCAGTACTTGGGCTGCTGTATGGTGCAGTCCCTCACATCGCTCCACAAAGACTTGGCATTGAAGCAGAGACGCTTGCAGGAAGGAACGTGGGAATAGCGGTACCAGAGACTCTGCTACGGGAAGCAGATCGTGAAGAGGTGCCATTGCCTACCACAGGCCGACCTGCTTCTTGGCCAGGGTCTGCCGCCAGGCAGGCTGGGCCTTGAACTCCTCCCGCGTCTTGCCAAACACCTGCGCGACGTGGCTTTGCATCCGGGTGAGGGTTCGAGGAACGACTCGCTTCATTGATAACAGAGCACAGTAAAAGACCTGGCACTCCACCGAGAACCAGGTCTGCCGCCCACCAGCCCTCGAGCGGACTCAACAGCCCATGGGTCACCTTCTCAAAGTCGGCGGGTGACAAGTAGTCCTCCTTGCGGGTCATGTTGATCCCGCTCTCGGCGCGCAGCCCTGACAGCAGGACAGGGCAAGAGGATCGGAGCGCTGTATTGTTTTGCTCCTCTCAGGATAGGTCAGATATACGAGCCCCTCCCAGCTTTGCGACAGCTGCTCCATTTGTACGCCCCCTCGAGCACGAGTTCCTCACCCTTGAGTTCCTCCACAGGGAACACTTGCTCGCCGGGGGCCAGGGTCACCGCAATGCGAGCTGCCACAGCGATGCTGCTGTCCCATGCCTTGGCGCTATCTGCAGCCGGACCCAGCTGTTGCGAAGGAATGGGAAGGTGTGAATGGGGTGCTGCTGGGATTGCGGATGAGATTCTTTGGAGCATGACGACGCAATGGCCACTGCATTGTCCACCCCAGGCGCCCATGCTCTCCAATCCTCCATCCATGGGAGACATAGCATCCCATCTTACCTTTGCCACAGGAGTACTGCTGACAGTGGTCGCCTCCCGCCAGCGCTGCAGCAACGAGTTCTTCTTGGAGGCAGGTGCAGCCTTGGGTGTGTTGGACTTGTGCTCCTGCAGAGGAGCTGCCGGCTTGCCCGACTGCACCTCTGGCTTGCTCGACTGCTCTTCTGGCTTGCTTGACTGCACCTCTGGCACTTTGGGTGTTGGGACGGGGACCGATTCTGGCTCCTCCACCTTGGATCCCGGCCTCTGCCCTTCCAGGACCGGGGCCTCAGGACTGGGCACGGACTCTGGCTCCGGCACAACAGCAGGGTCGCAGGGAAGAGCAGAATCGCTGGGCTCTGTTGTCTCCGAAACTGGCACCGTGGACTCGGGCAAAGGTACCTCAGCTTCCTTGGGCGCTGCTTTGGGTGCTCCACCAGGCGCCTCCCTGGGGGGGCTCTTGGCACTGGGGGAGCTCGCCGCATCTGCTCCCTTGGACACCTCGGCCGGGGCTCCCGAGGCCAAAGAAGGCTCCTCCGCTCTCTTTTCAGCGGCTGGATTAGCAGACGGTTGCGCAGCCTCCTCCTTCTCCTCCTCATGCCTGCCCTCTGGCCCGGCATCCGTGGCAGCTGCATCCAGGCGATCACTCAGGGAGGCATGGGCGGGGGTGGCGGGCGCCGGGCCGCCCCCAGTCGCGCCCTGCTTCTTTTTCTTCTTTTCACGCTTCTTGCTGGATCTGCTGGCATGCAGGGGCTCCACATCGTTCACGAGGCCGAGGTCAACGGCGTGGGGCCCGCCCTCATCGGGCTGCTCGCCCTCACCGTCTGGGAGGGTCTCGAGCGCCTGTGCGGGTGGAGACCGGCTGGTCGAATGTGGCGCTGTGCGCGGCGCGAAACCCTCCAGCCTCAGCATGCCTGCAGCTCCACCTCACCGCTCTGAAGGCTTCGCTCTCGCCGCCCTCCATGTGCAAGAGGCTGGCCGCAATGCTGGGCATGGCTTCCACCAGCTCAGCAGCGTGCCTTTGCGCCCCCTCCTTGGCAGCCTGCAGACCGCGTGGTGTCGCGGTTGGTAACAAAAGGGCTGATACGACTGCTCTGCACTCACTCCAATCCCACCGACCTGAGTGGCCGAGGAGCCGATCCAGGCGAACACCCGACGAGGATCTTGGTTCCCCAGCAGGACGTAGGCCGCACCTGCAAAGGGGGGCGGCTGGATCAGCAAGCAGCAGGGAATACTTAGCATTCGCAAGAATCGCGGGGAGTACTTACCAGAGTCCAGAGCATTTGTCGGTTGCGGCACGGCCGCAATGGTGCCATCTGAAGCCACCTTCCACAGCTCAATGTGCGCCGTCATGATCCTCGATTCGCGATGCGTGATGGCGTCGGCAGATCAAAATGTGGTCGAACGTTGGACCGTTCTGCGTCGCAATCTGCAACCCTGTCTGGTGAGTTGGTACGCGCTTTCCAACCCGATCAACGAGGATTTCTCGGCTACCGGATTTTGAACACATGCACAATTTCCTATTTTCCTAAAAGCGACTCCAGGAACACTTGCCCGAGCTCGGCTCGTGGGTCGTGCCTGCCCGTGGATTGACAAGGCGTTCCAATAAAGTGTAATTTGAGTATCTGGCGTGGATGGAGGCTTAAAAAGCTGCGGTAGCGATATCAGGGAGATCCCGCTGGCTGCTCCCAACTCAAAAGGTGGGTATGTCCGGCAGTCCCTATGATCTCAACTTGAGGCCCCATCGCAAGCCCTGTGCCTCCATGCCTTCCATTACAAGCTCGTGACACTTAAATGTCACTTATATGCAGCTCTAGGGTCCTGAAAGGGCAACGGCGGGCAGCAAATGGTCTGCACAAGGGGACAGCTCCAGAGAGCCGCAGTCGAGCAGCCGACCAGACCCGACCCCAGTCCCACCGCCGAAGACCAATCAGATCGCCTGAAACAAGCCCCAACGCCTGTTCTGGCGGAGCGATCCCTGAACACCCTGCCCATGAGCGGGCCTCAGAAAGCAGCAGGAGAGGCTCTGCCTGGGCGGAGCCCCACCCCCGTCGCCCCACCCAAGAAGCTCACTGTACGTCTCGTGAGGGGCGGGACCCTTTTCACCTCATACTGTTGGCCCCAAGGGCGCGCCAGCCTGGGTATGTAACACGCTGTGCTTCAAGGATCGGCCTGCTCAGCCTCACCTTCATTCCCCCCTCGGCTTCACCTCCTTGACCGAGCCTTGCAGTACCCTCCCATATGTATGCAGGGCGATGACCGACCTCTGAAGCGGCTCCCGGACACCGTCCAGGCCACCGACAAGCTCCCAGACGGGCCTGAGCCCGTGGCAGTGGAGGTGGAGTACCCGTCCCGGGAGGAGCTGACGCGCGTGGTGGGCTCGCCGGAGCAAGCCCTGTCCACCCTGCTCTCCACGACGCTCGCCTCGGCGGACTGGGTGGAGGTGTGCCATGCGCTGGGCACGCTGCGCCAGCTGACCGTGCACGAGCCCGCCGCCCTGCTGGAGCCTCACCTGTGAGTTTCGAGATCGGTGGGCCTATCTGGGCAGGGGTTAGCGTGTTTGAGGTGGCCTGACCTTTGATTACGGCGCCGTCAGCCCTTCGATGGGAGTGTCGTTGCCCTCACGGGCTGATCCGGTGTTTGCTGTCATCGCACTGCATCCACTCATCCATGCGGCATGCGACCCCGCGCATGCTTGAGCAAACCATTCACAGCTGCGTCACCATGCACTCCTCCAGGTCCCAGCTGGTGCCCCTGGTGCTCAAATCTGTGCGCAGCCTGCGCAGCTCCGTGACCAAGGTGCGAGGAAGGCGATGGGACCGGAATGTAGATCCGGGCATGGGGTCCTGCGGAGACGTGCTTGAGCGCGGCCAGACCGGGTCCCTTGACGCCCATCCCTGCACCGTCAACCCAGTTCTCTCCATACCACCACCAGACCGCCATCCTGGCTGTGGGAGACCTGTTCCTGTCACTGGGAGATGCCCTGCTGGCGCTGGCCGATGTGGGCGGAGCGGCGGGCCCCACCACCAGCCTCCTGGGCTCCCTCCTGCTCAAGGCCGCCTCCAGCGAGAAGCAGTTTGTCGTGACGGAGGCGCAGCGCACCCTCGAGGCGAGTGGCAGGGAGGGGTGTTGATGCGCTGCTGATGGGCGTGAGATTGCTGGCGGGGGGGATGGCATCCGCCAGTCGACAGCTCTCCCCTCTCCTGCCCGCAAAATCGCGCGCTCCCCTTTCCTTGCTGCAGCTGGCGGCGGACAGCGTGGACCCCGCTGCCCTGTCTGCGCTGCTGCTGCCCTACACCGAGCACAAGAGCCCCAAGGTCCGGGGCCGCACCGCCATCGTCCTGAGCCTCGCGCAAGCCAGGGTGCAGGTGCAGCCGGAGAGCGGGCATGTCGTGATGGGTGGTGCCTGTGTCGATGTCTGTTGGGAGTGACGTGGTGCTGGAGGAGGTGGGGCAGGCCATCTCCTACAGGCTCTGGTGCTCTGTCATGATGCTCTTTGCAGCCCTCATTCCAAAGGCAGTCACCCCATCCACTCCACCCCATCCTCCTTTCCTACTGCCGCCGCAGGACAACACCCTCCGAGGCATCCCCGTGCCCTCCCTGCTGGCGGCCAGCGGCCGCCTGCTGACCGACAACACCCCCGAGGCGCGCGAAGCCGCCAAAAAGCTGCTTGCCCACGTGCGCGCCGCCTTCGAGCAGACGGAGGCAGCGGGCGTCGCCGTGCCCAAGGCGGCGGAGGAGGGCGCCCCCGCCCCAACTCCCTGGGAGGCGTACTGCCGGGCGCAGCTGCCGGGGAGCACCGCGCTCGCCGTGCTCCGAGCACAGCAATAACGACGGGATTCGTGAGTGACCCTGCCCACTCATCCCCGCAGTTCACCCGCATTCTGACCCGTGCCACTCCAGTTTCCATCACCCTGCCGCCTGTGTCTGACCCTGCAAGGGTCTCTGCCCCTCTGCAGTGCCGACCCCTTCGAGCATGAGAACTGTACACATGACACACAGCAGCCTCCCGCAAAGGTCGCACCATGGTAGTACCATCTAGGTCATGCCCGTGGAGCGCCAGGGTGATCCTCAGGCGCCCTCGCCTGCCTCCCCCGCCTCGCCAGACCTGGCCTTTGGCAGCTTGACGATCTTGCCGATGGCGATTGTCTTGCCCTCGTCTCGCAGGGTGAAGCGCCCCATCTGAGGCACCACGTCAAATTTCTCCACGCAGATGGAGCGCTCTGTCGCGATCCGGGCGATGGCCACGTCCCCGCTCTTCACAAACTTGGTCTGCAGAAGAGGGTGGGCGTGGTGTGGGTGAGTCTGAGTGCAGGTGCTTGACATCGAGGGGGTACGGCGAGGGGGCGGCAGCGATGATGTGTTAGAGTGCTTGCATGAAGACACTCAGAGCAATGGCATGAGCCCTGCAACAACGCCCTGGGCACTCGCCTTTGTTCGCTCCTTGGTGCGGGGATTGACCTTGAAGAACAATGTCTTCACCTCGCACTCCTCAGTGACTGCGTTGGGGAGGGTGGCATGCTGATGAATGCGGATTGTAGGTGCGTGCTGATCCCCACCTGAGCGCGGTCTCCCTCTCTCTACCATCCAAACACTTGCCCGAGTGCACGTGTAGGATGGCCTTGTAACCCCCCGACAGGATGGGCTTGTGCTCCAGCAGCTCCGCCACTTGGATCTGGACAGCGGGAACAAGGGAGACGTGGTGGATGTAAGGCCAGTTGGGGACTGGCCTGCCTTGTGAAGACACACCCCAAGTGACTCCAAACAGACCTTGTTGGACCTGCCACCCCAAGCTGGTGAGGCAGGACGTACACACTATTGTCTCACGCCCACGCTCCAAATGTGAGTCCCTTGCACAACCCCTGCCAACTGGTCCATCAAATCACATGTCTGTCGCGCCCACCTGGACATCAAAGTAGGTGACCTCCGGCACCGGGTTGTGCACGGAGCAGAGAACAAAGCCGGGGGACACCTCGTCCTCCTCAACACCTGTCACCCGCAGCTTCAGGTTCTCCCCTGGTCTGGCCGCCGTCACCTCGGTGTCGTCCTGGTAAATGGCCGTCACCTTGATCTGGGTCCTGCAATTGTTATTTGGGAGAGGGGAATAGGGGTTGTGCGCAGGGTGTGCAAGGTGAGCAAAGGGGGCGCTTTGACAACAGAGGTGCAAAGTTCCCCTACAGGCAATCGGCCCCACGCCGACCCTTCAACCCCCCCTTGACGCAGACTGCGCGCCCATCTCCCTGGCACTCGCACCTGGTGGGCATGACCAGGAGCGAGTCGCCAACCCTGACAATGCCGGCCTCGCTCTTGCCCATCAGCATGGTCCCCATCTCCCTGCGTCAGATGCCCGGCGGGTGTGTGTCGGAGGTGGAGGCATAGAAGGCGACAGTGTGGGGGGCGAGGCTTGACTGTGCAGCTCACGTCCGAGGAAGGCGCAAGCCAGGCAAGGCCGAGGCGGGTTGTGCCTACACCCTCCATTTCCATCACACTTTGCAGATCTCCCCTTTCATGATGACCACGCTTTGTCACGAAAACTCTCAGTCCAGCCCCCCGTGCCCACAAAGCATGGCAACCCACTTGTAGCTGTCCATGATGGGCATGCGGAAGGGGGCGTACACGTCGCGCAGCGCCGGCTCCACGTTGTCCAGCACCTCGAACAGGGAGGGGCCCTGTGGGTGCGGGTGGAAAGGGCGGCGTCGAGATGACGTGGGACAACAGGCCAGGCCACTCCCGGCTGCAGCGCTGTCCTGCAACCCCGCCCACCAGACACTGGAAGCACAGAGTAAACACCCCCCCAACCGCGCCCACCCACCCATGCGTGCACACCTTGTACCAGGGGCAGAGCTTGGGGTCCACCCGGTCCTTGATGTTGTGCCCAAACAGGCCCGAGATGGGGAGGAAGGCCAGGTCCTTCTTGGGATTGTACCCTGACCCCTTCAGGAACAGCGTCAGCTTCTTCTCCACCTCGTCGAAGCGCTCACGGCTCCACACGCCGTCCTCGCCCACAGTGGTGGGGTCGTCCATCTTGTTCACCACCACCACCAGCCGCTGCACGCCCAGCGTCTTGGCCAGCTGCGCATGCTCCCGTGTCTGCCCGCCGCGCTCGAATCCGGTCTCGAACTCCCCCTTGCGCGCCGATATGACCAGCACGCCCACGTCGGCCTGTGCCGCGCCGCTGATCATGTTGGGCACGTAGGACTTGTGCCCGGGGGCGTCCAGGATCGTGTACCGCTTTTTGGGGGTCTCGAAGAAGGCGCGCCCCACCTCCACGGTCTTGCCCTGATAAATGGAGTTTTGGGGGGAAGGGGTGAGGGATGGTGTGTGTGAAGGTATACTTGAACAGGTGGGGCCAGGGGCTGAGCAGTGCGTTGGAGAGGACCAGCAAGGGTACATCGCAAGCCGCCTGCTCCAGAATAACCCTACCGCTTGAGAGTAATAAAGCAACTCACCCGCGCTCGCTCCTCCTCATTGGTGTCCATGATGTAAGCTATGTACCATGAGTCATGCTTCTTGTCCTTTGCCTCCCTGCGCCAAGGAGGGTGCCGAGGGGATCAGCTGGGCACAGGGGCACAGAACAGCACCCCAGCCAGGACAAGTCTTCTATCTGCACCCTTTGAGGGCTGCTGCCAGGCCCCCTTGGTTGCATGGCTAGTTGGAGCGACCATCTGCTCGCCGAGCATAAGCAGGCTGTAGAACAATTGAGACCAGTGGGCCCCCAAACACAACACATTCTTCTTGACCTCCACCACCATTGCCCCACCCCTCACCTCTCATACTTCTCCATGGTGCGCTCATCCACGCCCCCCGTCAGCACCAGGATCTGGCCGGCTGTGGTGGACTTCCCGGCATCCACATGGCCGATGAAGACCACGTTCAAGTGATCTCTGGGGAAGGAGGGCGAGTGCAGAGAGGCCGGTGAGGATCATGGAGCTGCGAGGCAATGCCCAAGGGCGCAAGGAATGGAAAATTGCGCGTCGCCACTCAGCGCACACATCCATCTACTGCGGATGAGGGCTTGAGGGCACCAAACACCCATGCCAGACTCCCGGCCTCCACGTCAGTCCGCGCAGTCATTCCCAAGCACGCACCGTGCATCATTCGCGGTGATATCGGCCAGCACTTTGTCGACCTCGGCCCTCCGTGCAGCCTTCTGCGCCTCGCTTTCCTCCGCTGCAATCGTGGCTTTCTTGAGCTCCTTTGTCACCGTCTCGATGGCCTCTGGCGCTGCAGCAGGGGTACCGCGGTGGCAATGGCTGAGACAGAGACCAGTGTGCACCTGCCTGCAGTACCTTCACATGCATATGCTAGGCACAAGGCATGCGCTGTACCACAGCAGCACCTTTGGAGGGAGCTGCGGGTGCCGGCCGGGTCTCAGCTGGGGCTGCCTTGGGCTCTGGCTCGGAGGGCGGCTCGGAGGTCTCAGGAGCTGGAGCCACCTCTGCTGACGGTGGGTCTGCTGCCAGTAACTCGGCTGGCTCAGGCGCGGGGGCGGGTGCGGCTGCCGGTGCTGGGGCTGGATTCGGCGCAGGTGCAGGAGCCACGGGCGTGAAGGAGCTCGCGCCAGGGCTGAAGCTGAAGCTGGATGCCAGGGGGTTCAGCTTGGGCTTTTGAGGCTCGTATGTGATCTGTTCCTCGCTCTGATCCTCCCAGGAGTCGGCCATGGCGACCCACAGCGATACGCACCGACAAGGGGGAGGGATACCAATGCAAGTTGCAGGGCAAATGGCTCTGCTATGTGATTCTTTCGGTGATATCACAGCCGTGAACGAGGCGCAAGCACGAGATAGCTGGAGGTGGAGGGTCGTAAGAACCGCGCATTGCAGGCTGGAAAGCGCGCGATGATCAACCATGCATGGGCAGTCGAGGTCAACACATGGAGTGGCTCGATGCAAGGAATACAACGTGGGATGTATTTCTGGATCCTTTCCTATGATGCATTGTAGTACATGCGTGTGGATCAGAGGTTTGTGTGTCGAGCAGGGATGATGGCGACGTGCAGGGCAAGGTCCTCGCTCCGCCCCGGGCAGGATCCCTGTCGACCACATCACCCATATCGAGGGACAGGTGCCAGTGCTGTGCAAAGACATGTGGCCGCACGAATCCCGGCAGCGAAGGGCGACTGGGCCTTGTCCGATGAGGAGGACACCGTTCTGAGTCGAGCACTGGCCGGGCTCAGAGCCCGCGAGACGCTGCGTGGCCCTTCTGCCCTGATCTGCGACCCGTACGCGCGCTGCTTGGCTGGAAAAGATGTGCGACATCGGTTGCGGGATGAGTGGCTACAGCATGGGCAGAATGGGTGACACCATTCTTCATGGTGCTGGGCAAGCCCCATGAATCTCACGAAAGAGACCATGAAGGTTATCTGCATGCGACCCCGCGCCCACGCTGGCGCCCTCCCCGCCACACGCAGTGGGAGATTGGGACCCAGCGCGATGATACTGGGCTGGGAGTCGTGCAGATGTTGGACCAGTACATATTGCATGCCACACTCACCGAGCACCCCGACAAACAGGAGGTGCGGAGCCTGGAGCCACATGAGATGAAGATCATGGCCACCCGTGCATGGCAAGGGCCTCTTGGGCAACCCCACTCCCCTGCATTCTGTGCAGGATACCGTCCAGGTGGTGTTGCTGGGCGACGCCATGGACACCCGCCCCTTCCGCCTGGACTGGCCCTCTGGCATCGTCTTCTACCTGGTGGCCCCCAGTGAGTGGCTGGGCGGCAGGACTGGGCATACTGCGCGGGGTCTATCGAAAAGCATGCAGCTCATACTGCCTGCCAACGCTTCGTTCCTCGCTTGTCACGAGCCCAGCAGTCCCGGTGTGATGTTGGTTGGCCAACTGCCCATCCAATTCCCACCCCCCCCCCTACCCATGCACCCACAGCCGAGGCGCACAGCGTGGCTGCCAGCGCGCTGGCGGCCGCCGCCGCCCAGGCTCCCCGCGGCTGCCTGCTGCGTCGTGTGCGCACCGACGGCCCCCTCGCGCTGGACGCGGCGCTGGTCGCCGCCGGGTTCCGCGGCGACCGGCTGTCGGCCTGGCTGCTGCAGCGCCCCGGCTGCGGCGCCGGCTCCCTGCCGGGCCTCCTGGAGGGCGCCGGCGAGCTGGCGGCGCACGGCAGCCTTGTCCTGGGGGAGGTCCCGCCGGACTGGTCTGCGCGCCATGCGCTGGACCAGCTGGCCGTGGCGGGCCTGCTGGGCGCGACGCGGGCGGCGCCAGGGGGCGCAGGGGTCGTGTTCCATGCCACGCAGCAGCGCCTGTCGGCCCAGCAGGCGCAACTGTTCCGGGACCATGTGGGCGCGGCAGAGGCTGCCGACGAAGACTTCTTCGGCAATTTTTCCTGAGCTATGTGCGGTAGAATCGGGTGGTATGGGGGTACCGCATTGGCGGCCCGGGCAGCTCCTGCCGGCAGGGTATGGCCCGTCTGGGCCGGCAGCATTCGGTGGGGCCCTCGGCAAAGAACCTATGAGCCCCAAAGATTGCGCTGGAGGAGCACCCAACCCTGCCAGCTCGCTAATCCTGGAGCCCGATACTTGCATCAGACACCTGGTGCGATTGATTCCTCATTATTTCCCAGTCCCTTCCCGATCCCCATCTGGTCTTCCTATGGGCACGCAGAGGGATGTAAGCACTCAGGCTGGTGATGTGGGGCCGTTGGGTGCCGCAGTCACAGAGCTGCTTGTGAGCAGTCACGCTCGCCTGCCTGTCTTGCTCCAGGCGGTGGAGGATGTCCAGCAGCCGGGAATCTGTGCACCTACTCTGAGATAGGGGTCAGGCATGCCCATGTTAAGGGCCTCTTCCTGACGCTCCTGGCTCCTTCGTGTTGCTGGAGCAGGAACCGTGGATGGGGGCCGATACCTTGATTGAGACCCTTGTTGCGATCCATACCCTCGCCACCCTCACGGCAAGGGTGGGGACGACCTCCTCCCCTATGCAAGGCACAAGCCACTTGCACCAGCAAGGCTTTGATAATGCACGCAGCGAGGATCTTTCAGGAGCCAAATGTCTTTTGACAGGCGGACTCGCTTTCTTCGGAGGGCCAGAATCGCTGACCCAATTTCGTGCAAGCCCTGGGCTGCGCGCTTTGCAATTGGCACTCTGACTGGCGCCCTTCGCTGGTCTGGAATCTCTCCATCAGGAGGCTTCTACGGAGGGTTAGACGAGCCCTGCGCTTTCCGTTGTCTTGCAGATGCAGAGCCATAGAATTATACGAACATTCCCTCTCCTCCGCGGGATTGCAATCAGGGCAGTTCTACAGCCTTTGGTAGCGGGTGCGGTCTCCTTGTCTGCGCCACTCCTAAGCGCAGCCACATCTCAACATTTCCTTGGTCATCGGGGTCCACAGCTGTGTGGGAAGTGTAGAAACCCAGGTTTTATAGTACTTTACTTGAAGGCTGAATCCTGTTCCAAGTGGGTCTGCGCAATTCGAAACTGAATTGGGCGGGAGGATGGATGGTGGCGCGCATGCATCTGAAAATACAAAGTCACGGTAGCACCCTGCGACATGACCAGCCAAGCGATTCAGAGATCTCTCACCTGTGCTCACCACTGATGGACCCGTGACGCTCCATCTAGCATGTCGCATGACGTGCGCTTGCAGAAGGAGGCATTTGTGTCGGGTCATTCAGGGACGAGTTGGTGGGAGGTGCAGGCTGTCTGCACCCTTCCCATCATCCTGACCTGGCTCAGGACATGTCCCGCTATCGAGTATTGGGCCTTACGCCTGAGGGCGCCTAGATTACTAGTTGACACGATCTGCTTGGGTCTTCCCCTGATCGCTGCACTTACTGGCATCGTGCCACCCAGCCATGGAACCTTGGCGGCAGCTGTGCTGGCCGCAGTCCTCTCCAGGTGGTGCAGACCAGCAGGCAGAAGCGGGTCTAGGTCAAAAACCTCTACCGATACTGAGGCGGTCTTCAAGTAAGGCGTCTGGCATGTAAATAGGCATGAACCCTGGTGCAGCCCATTCCGGTCACGAGTGAAGAACCCTTGAGGAAAAGGTTGCAGCCTCAATGTGATCATCACAATCCTCCGCATGGCCCAGGAACGGTCTCCTGGCGTACCGAGCTAGCCTGATGCTCACGACGTGCATCTGCATCCTGGCGGTGGATTTCCACGCTTTCCCGCGCCGCTTCGCGAAGACCGAGACGTTTGGGACAGGTGGGCGAGAGGGCGAGGATTTGTGGTGTTCAATGCAAGGACATGTGGCGCTGGCACGATGCACAGCCGGTGACCCGGGAGGAGCGATGTGCACCGTCCAGACCTCACCAGCTCCTCTCAGTCCCCACACTCCCCCTTTCCCCAGGCCTGATGGACGTGGGGGTGGGGAGCTTCGTTGCCACCTCAGCCATCACCAGGGGTTTCAGGGGCGCCAGCCGGACGGGCGACGCTCGTGCAGTCAAGTGTTCCAGGTTTCGACGTGAAGCAACACGCGCCGCCATGCTGCTCCTGCTGGGCGTGCTGCGCCTGCTGAGCACGAGGGGCGTGGACTACCAGTCCCACGCCAGCGAGTACGGCGTGCACTGGAACTTCTTCTTCACGTTGGGCACGCTGCGGCTGGCGGTGTCAGTCGCCGAGGGCCTGGGCGCCGGGCGAGGGCTCCTGGCCCCCGGTGAGTGATGGGGGCGCGCTGTGGTCGTTGTGGAGAGGGGTTTGGGGGGTTTTCCTGGCACTTCTTTGACGCTTGCCATGCGACCCACGGGCCGAGGATTCATGGTTTCCCTCTCTCATGTCCTTCCTTCAATCCCCACATGCATTGGCCATGTGCGCAAGCAGGTCTGGTGGGCATGGGCATCCTGGCAGCGCACCAGTATGCACTGCAGCGCCTGGGCTGGCTGGCCTGGATCCACGCCGAGCAGCGCACGCTGGGCTCCCTCCTCTCCGCCAACAAGGAGGGCCTGGGCTCCCTGCCCGGCTACCTGGCACTCCACCTCCTGTCCCTGAGCCTGGGCGCCGGACTGAGGCGCACGGCCGCCAACGCGAGGCCCCTGGCCGTTGGCGCGGCCCTGGCCCTGGCCCTCCAGGCCGCCTTTCTCTGCTCGGCGGCACGCCTGCAGCCCGTCTCCCGCCGCGCCTGCAACGCGCCCTACGTCGCCTGGACCCTGGCCCTCAACGCTCAGGCGGTGCTCGGCTTCGCGGGCGGCGCGGCGCTGGCGGACAACGTCCTGCCCGCGGCCCTCTCCGCGCTCAGCGGCCGCATGCTGCCCGTCTTCCTGGCGGCCAATCTGGCCACCGGCGCGGTGAACTGGGGCATGGACACGCTGGGCGCGGGGGACTGGACTGCCCGCGCCGTGCTCGCAGTTTATGCTTCTGGTATCCTGCTGGCTGCGCAGGCTGGATGGCAAGTGGGGCGGGGCGCCGGGACATGATAAGCCTTCCTGACGCGTGTTTTTAGAGTGCCAAGATGCTGATCTGGAGTACAGAACCACGCAGTCAAACAGCCGGTGTCCTCCAGGGCCGCAGTTGCTGTGTAATTCTGCACTGAGAGGGCGGTCCCAGGAGGGAATGCGAGCCCCACCACCGCGCTCTTCTGGGATGTAAGCGACGGCGCGACTGCAACAAAGTGTGTACACACCAGCACGGAGGACACTCAGGAAGCGGCACAAGCGAGCAGGCCGGCAGCGACAGCAGCTTCTTGTGGCTGCACTTGCGTTTGGCGTGCCTGACGCATTGCATATAAAAAACGCACACAGCAAGCAACCTCCATCACCCACAGGCATCGCTGCTAGCCCGCCGCCCAGCTTCTTCCGTCTACCATTCTGCCCGTCCCGCCAGTCCTCAGGCAGACTGGCGCACGGGGATGCCGGCGCGCGCCATGTCGGCCTTGACCTCGGCGATGGCCACCTCCCGCCGGTGGAAGATGCCTGCGGCCAGCGCGGCGGCCGCCCCCGTCTCGCGGAAGACGTCGGAGAAGTGGGAGGGGCGGCCCGCCCCCGAGCTGGCGATCACCGGGATCGTCACCGCGTCGGACACGGCCTTGACCAGCTCCAGGTCGAAGCCGCTGCCCGCGCCGTCGCGGTCGATGCAGTTGAGCAGGATCTCGCCCGCACCCAGGTGGGCCACGCAGCGCGCCAGCTGCACGGCATCCACGTCTCGCCCCTCGCGTCCGCCCCGCACCGTGCACTGCCACCAGCAGTACCGCTCGCCGTTGGGGCCTGGGATTGTGTGGTTTTCGGGGGCAGGGTTGGGATTTGGGGGAGCATGAAGTGGGGTAGGGAGAAACCGAGGCTCAACCCGCACGAGGTTGAGACGGGCGCTCACGCATTCACCCCTCTCACCCTCCCAAAAGAATACAAACACAATCACCTGGCGTCGCAGTCTCTACGGTGACGTGCTCCGTGTCCTCCGGCGCACGTACATACACACGGCGTGGGTCGATGCTGACCACCACCGCCTGCGCGCCGTAGTGGGTGCTGATGGCCTCGATGGCGGTGGAGCCGTCGGGCACGCCGCCGCGCGCGTAGTAGGCCTCCGCCGCCAGCACGGCGTCGCCGCCGATGGACACCTTGTCGGCGCCGGAGCGGAAGTAGGCGCCGGCCACCTCCAGCGCGGGGTGGTGCACCCCCGCCGCATCGGTGAAGCTGCGGATGCCGCCGCCGACGGTGAGGGGGACGAAAACGCCGCGCGAGGTCTGGCGCAGCACCTCCAGCATGGGCAGGTCGGCGACGGGGGAGTCGCGGAAGCCGGTGATGTTCAGGAAGGTGACCTCGTCCGCGCCGTCCTCAAAGTAGCGCCCCGCAAGCTCCACGGGCTTGCCCAGGTTGCGCACCTCGCCCTTGGAGGAGCCGGCGCCGGAGCTTGCATCTGAGTGGTGATAGGACGGGTCAGGGGCATGCTCAGGGGCTTAGCATGGAGGTGTGTGAAATCATGTCTCTCTAGAGGCATGCCATGACAGGATTGTGAATGTCGACAGAGACAGGCCAATCAGACACACCAGGGAAAGGGCGAGTGGGATTGCGCCCCAGCCACACTTTCACACCCCTTTTGAATCCCCTCAACCCCGCTCAAAACAGCACCTGCGCTCTCGCGGACGTCATACTGATCCCCCTTGGTCACCACCAGGTCGCCGTGGTCGTTGGCGCGCACATCCAGGCAGGCGATCACGCGCTTGGCCAGGCCTCTCGGCACGCCTGGGAGCATGGAGGTGAGTGGGGTGGGGGGTGGGGTGATGGACACACCACGCAGAAACTGGCACCAAGGCCACCCGGTCTCGTCAGATCCAGTCCAGCTTTGGCCGCCAGGATCAGGCACAGAACTGCAGGGAAAAGCTTGGCATGCGACAGGCTCTATTTATAGTCTTGAGCAAAGCGCAACAACCAACAGGCGTTCAACACCCTACCGCCCACCCCACAACCTACGCCCGCTCACCGTTGGACGCACGGGATGCGGAGGGGTCGAGGCGCGGCTGAGCGGCGGCCCATTCTGGGTCCAGGAACCCATGGATAAAATCAAGCCCAGCAGCGCCACTCTTCTCCGGGTGCCATTGCGTGGCATAGACGTTGCCCTTCTGCAGCGTGCTCACAAACTCACCCGCATACTCTGCAGGGGCGGGGGCGGGGCTGTGTTTGGCGGGCACACATGCAAGCGCACCAGTCGACTGGCTGGGAAGTGCGCCGATTGCTCACAGAAGCATACACCTCCCGCTCCATCCTGCGTCGCCCCTCCGCAGCGCACCTCCCGTCGCCAGGACCCAGTCCTTGTTCTCCTCGTCCGGGAAGGCGGCGAAGGAGTGCACAAAGTACACCCGCCGATCCCCGACGCAATTTAGTAGGGGGGACTCCTTCCTGTGCGGCAAGGGTTGTGCACTATCTAGATTATGCCCGTGGGACAAGCTGATAAAACTCCTGTCTTGCTGGCTTGGTCAGAATGGCAGCCCTTTGTGATGCGCATACCATTGTTGAATTTTTTACCATAGATGCACATTAATCTCCCCCCCCCACACACAACACACACACTACCAAACCATTGTGATAAGCATGCTCCCCCACACTCACTTGGGTATGAGGTTGTTCCACCCAATGTGGGGCACCGGCAATCCGAGTGAGGTGTCAAATTGCCGGATAGTGCCGGGGACCACGCCCAAGCCCTCCACGCCGCCATTCTCAGTGGAGCCGTCGAATAGGATTTGCATGCCCAGGCATATGCCGAGGAAGGGACGATCGGCCTGTTGCATGGGAGCAGGGCGGCCGATGTGAGGGAAGCTGGTGTGTCTGCCTCAAGATGGTTGCGCGACAAGGTATATGTCAGGAACAATGCGACTGGCAACATGTGTGAGGGTCTCTCCCCACATAACATTAGCAAACCTTCAGATAGTCGATGAGGGCCTCGCGATACCCCATGCGCTGTACAGCTTCCGTCGCCTGTCCACAGGCACCGACGCCGGGGAAAATAATACGTGAAGCGTTCTCGATGTCCTTGACACATGACACCTGGCAAAGACGGGATGTGGTGAGCATGTGTGGAGGATCTATCAGCATGGAGCGTGGTGCTACACGAGGAAAGCCGTGGCGTGCCGCCCGTACATTGTCCGAGGCACAACCTGTAGCCCCACACCAGACTCCACGTACATCCTTGATGGTGTAGCCCAGCTTGTGGATTGCGTTCCGCACGCTGCGGACGTTGCCTGCACCATAATCCAGGAGGGTGACCTCCCTCTTCTCACTCGCACGTGCAATGATAGCCTTGGCGCGTCGCACAGGTGCACTGCTCCTCGAGAGTGCTCCACCTCTTGCTGAGGGCTGACGCAGCCCCTCCAGCCTTCCAGAGGTACAGGGAAGGCCAGACATCGTCCGGCTCGGCGTCGAGCTGCTCGACACCAATCAGGACAGCGAGTCTCACCAGCTGAGACTCGATCTCATACGTTTCAAATTATAAAATGGAAATGCGTCAGGGCCAGAACCACTCAGATCCCTCTCATTGGCAAGCCCTGCCTCATCACGTGCGCGTGAAGGTGCATGGCGTCGCGCCCGGACTCCGAGGACCTGAGGCACGATTGTAACATCACTTTGGTGCACTGTATGCCATCCATATGCTAAGAATACGTTAATATATAAGAGATTGAGGAATCAATTGAAGTAGGACGTAGCGAGACCATTGACTCCTCTTGAGCTGCGCAGCTGACGAGTGGAACTGGCAGCCGGCGAGAGGTGCATGAAATTCGCACAGCTCGTGATAGGGCCCGCTGGGTGTGGCAAGGTACGACTTTGATATCTATTTTAGACTACTGGAGCAAGTATATGTCTTGTACCATCCCCACGTAGACTGGACACACCCAACTTGACTCCTCTCTCCCTTTCCCCCTCCCAGTCCACCTACTGCGAGACCATTAAAGCCCACTGCGACACCATCGGCAGATCTGTGCACGTCGTAAATCTCGGTGAGGCTGTTTGGGGATGTGCACGCTGTCCAGGATGGTGGAGTATTGCCATGACTATCAAGCCTTTGCCGTCTCCACCCCCACTGCAATTCATGCTGCCCCCTGGCTGTTCCACGTATACCTACAGATCCCGCTGCCGAGCATTTTAACTACCCCGTGTCCATCGATGTGAGAGACCTCATCACCCTAGATGATGTTGCAGAGGAGCTAGATTTGGGGCCGAATGGGTAAGAGGGTGCTGGAAGCGAAGAGGAAATGAACACACTACTTGGTAGGGCACACCTCGAAAGAATCATACACCGAGTAACACCGGCACTCCACTGCACTGTGTTGAGTATCCTACAGACAATCCAATCGTCCTTGATGCAACATATTCCCCCTCTTACAGAGGCCTGCTGTACTGCATGGAATTCCTGGAGGATAACCTCAGCGACTGGCTGGAGGAGGAGCTGCAGGTGGGCAGACGTTTATGTCCAGCCTATAGCCAGGGCCGGTGCAATCCTCATGATGCCTACCGGCTCGTTACCACTCCCCCCACCCATCCCACAGGGTTACGGCGAGGATGACTACCTGCTGTTCGACTGCCCTGGCCAGATCGAGCTGTACTCCCACGTCAGCGTCTTCAGGACCTTCACGGAGTTCCTGAAACGCGACGGCTGGAACATCTGCGCGGTGCGTGTTGCCCTCTCTTCTACGCGCTCCCTGTGCGCTGCCGTGCTGGTTTGGCAGTAGCTAATCACACTCGTGGTGCTCTTGATGTCCCATGCAATGTGTCTCGCGGCTCCCTCTGCACCCCACCCACACCCACGCACACAAAATGATCCCCAGGTGTATTGTATGGACTCTCAGTTTGTAGCAGAGCCCCCCAAGTTCATTGCCGGCTGCCTGTCGGCGCTCTCTGCCATGGTCCAGCTGGAGCTGCCCCACGTGAACATGCTGACTAAGGTCGACCTCGTTCAGGACAAGGTGCGCTGTGTGGTCCGGCTGAGAGGCACTGCAGCCTTAAATGTTGGGTCCCCTGCAGGCGCATGTGAAATGCCGCGGTCGGCTTTGGGGCCCTGGCAGGCGCTGGCACGTGAAGTGGCATCGATCTTCTTCCCTGGGGACCTCCCTCTGGCTTCCCGAGCCCTGAACCAGTTCCATCGAGGCGCACAGCGCGGCTGAGCCATCCAAGGCCCCAGTTCACCCCCCCGCACCATCTGCCACTCCAGGATTCACTGGAGTCCTACCTCTTCCCAGATGCGCTGGAGCTGCGGCATGCACTGGGCGAGAGCACTGGGCCCCGGTTCTCGGCCCTGAACGATGTCATCGTGAACCTGCTGGACGAGTTTGCCATGGTCAGCTTCACCCCGCTCGACATTGGGGATGAGGAGTCCATCGAGACGGCGCTCTTCCAGGTGGACTCTGCCATCCAGGTGGGACCAGGGGGGGCGGTGCCTTTGGGGTGTGGAGGCCACTGTGGCGTATGGGACCAGGCGGAAACAGCAATCTGCTGAGCAGGATGTTGTGTGCATGCTGTTGCACACCTCATGTCTCGCATGTGCCCGATGGTGATTATGAGCTTGCAGCGGCGGCCTGCTCAGGAAAAGCCTTCTCCGCTGAAACATGCACCCCGCAGTATGGGGAGGACCAGGACGTGCGGCAGAAGGAGTACGGTGATTTCCCCGACGAGGAGGCACCGGCGCACGAGGCCATCGACTTCTAGGGCTGGCCTTGCCATGAGCAGACGATGTTGGGATGATGAAGTGCATCCTCCCCAGCAGGGAACAGGCGTATCCCTGCAGGTCCCTCCCCCCTTGTGGAGGCTCGCGGCCCGTGTGGAGTCATCCATGCGCCCATTCAACCCCGTTTCATCCACATGCCCCTGCCTTGTCCTCGATTGTTTTCGTTGCTCGGGTCTCGACATCGAGCACAGGGTGGGTGGGCTGGCAGAGTCCCGGCCGACCCAGGGGCTGAGGACCCATGGGTCGCCACAAGCAAGCAGAGGGTGGGAAGCTGCGCTCGGTGTGCCGCGTCCCTCAACCGCCTCGGCGCCCCTAGAACCCGGGTGGAAACCCGCCCACCTCCACCTGGTCGGTCACGCCGGCGCCGTCGCGCTGGAAGGCGAGGCGCAGTCGCAGGACCAGGGGCTTGGTGCCCGGCGCGGAGTTGACCACGTGCAGGCGCTGCGTCAGCTCCTGCCCCGGGCCGGCCAGGCTCGTGCCGCTGGGCGGGGACAGGCGCAGCGTGGCGAAGCGCGGCACGGCGGCCTGCAGCGACCAGCCGGCCAGCGCCTGGGCGGAGGTGACGCGCGCGGTCAGCTCCGCCGCGCCGGGGGCCGCCCCCCGTGCCACCTCCAACAGCACGCACACGCCGTCGCGGTCGTAGGCGCGCAGGGGAGGGAAGCACGCGGGCATGGGGTCCGCACCGGCGCCGGGTGTGTCCCCGGAGGCCGCTTGGGCCGGGGCGCGCAGCCCCCCGGCCCCGCCGCCGCCCAGGAGTTCTGCCAGCGGGTCGGCGGGCGCGGCGAGGTCCAGCATGCCCAGCGCGGCCAGCGGGTCCACCGGCGCAGCGCCGGGCGCCGGCAGGTTGGTGGCAGCAGGAGCCCCGGCGTCCAGGCCTAGCAACGCGGCCAGGTCAGCCGCCGGGTCGGCGCCCAGGAGCCCCGCCCCACCCGTCCCACCTCCGTTCCCCGCGGCCTCCTCGCCCTCGGCCGGGACGAGGGCGAGGTCCTCGGCCCCCGCACCGCCCTCCGCGGCCGGGATGGGCTCCAGCACGGCGCCGGCCAGACCGCCGCGCGCCGCCGCCAGGCGCGCATACTCCACCGCCCGGGTCTGGACCTCCGGCGCGGGCGCGCGCGAAAAGCGGTCCAGCAGCTCCGCCACCTGGGGGGCCAGGGCCGGCAGCCGCACGCCCAGCTTGGCCAGCGCCGTCAGCGTCACTTCACGCACCGCATCCGCTTGGCCGGGGCGCCTGTGTGTGTATGTGTGTGTGTGTGCTTTCGGGGGGGGACGAGAGCGGTGAGCGCTCATGATGGGACGTGCACCTCCATTCACGCGTTCAATGGTCCGGGCCAGCACGCAGTCGCCAAAGCCGTGACGGCTGCCAAGGCCGTCGACTCCCTGACGCATGGGCTTCACTCTCTGCGCAAAGCAATGGCTGGGCAGAGGGGCGTTCCCCCATGCACGCGACCCCCAAACAGGTAACGCTCCCTGCCCGGTCCTTCGCGCCACCTCCATGCGGCCACACCCGGGCATCGATCTCAAACTCACCAGGCCATGTCTCCTCACCCCCCCCACCACCCCCACCACCCCCGCCTCCCTAAAAAAACACACACAAACCCTCACCCCCTCGAACCCCGCTCACGTGAGGATGGCGCGCAGGGCGTCAAAGGCCTCCTGGGCCGAGACCTGCGCCGCGTCCTCCCCCTCCAGCCTGCCCCTTGCCTCCACCAGGCGGTCCCCCGCCTCGCCCACGCACCAGGCGGCGGCGCGGGCCAGCGGCTCCGGCGCCGCGCCGGGGCCCACCTCGCGCAGCGCGGCGAAGAAAGCGCGCGCGGCGTAGCCGCGCAGGGCCGGCGCGTCGGTCACCGCGCGCACCAGCCCGGCCACCGCCTCCTCGGTGACGAACGCGCCAGCCTGGCGCAAGACCTGGGGGTTGGAGGGGAGGGAGAGAGGCGGGCTCGTCAAAGTCTTGGGTCCACTTCCCAGCGCCGTCGGGTTCAGACTTCCGGAACATTCTGGCACGCGCTCGTCCTGGCCTGGCCCTCAGCACCTCATCCCGTGCTCCCCTCCCACCCCCACTCGCCCACCCCCAAACCTTGGCCATGGAGTCGAGGTACCAGCGCTTGTCGGGGGCGTGGCGTCCCACCAGCACGCAGATTTTGGCGGCCAGGTCGGGCTTGAACCCCGGGTCGCAGACCGCCAGGTAGTCCAGCAGCTCGGCGGCCAGCTCCCGGATGTTGCCTTCGTTCACCAGCGAGTAGACCAGCTCCAGCGCGGCACGGCGGATGGACGCATCAGCGTCGCGCACGCAGTCCACCACCGTGGCGCGGTGGCGCTGGACGGCGCCGGGGTCTCGCGCCGCGACGCGCGCCAGCGTGTGCAGCGCCACGTACCGGATATTGTTGTCGCGGTGGGCCAGGAAGCGGCCCAGCGTGTTCACCGCCAGCACCCGCAGGCCGCCGATGGACTCCACCGCCATGATGGTCTTGAAGGGGGGAAAAAGGGGGCCAGGGGGGGAGGAAGGGGGTGTCAGTCCTGGAGGTGGTGGTGGAGGTGTTGGGGGCGGGGGACGACAGCGGGGAGAGCGGGCAGGGCAGGGCGAAGCGGGAGCGCCGAGCCCGTCTCCCTCCCACACCAACCCGACTCCAGCCCCTCCCAGCCCAGCTCTCTCACCTGCACGCACTCATACAGGATGGCGTTCCCCGCATTCCGCGTCGACTCGGTGTTCGATGCCACGGCAGCCAGCACGTCGCCCATGGCGTCGCTGCTCTCGGCGTCGCCGCGCCCCAGCTCCCGCAGCAGGCGCAGCAGCTGGGTGTGTGGAGGGGAGAGAAGGTGTGTGTGTGCGGAGGTCGTGCTTTGAACGCAGTTGAAGATGTTGGCCCATCCGCGCAGTCCAGGTCCTCGTCAGTGGAACCCTGCATCGCAGAGCCAGCTTCCAGCAAAGGTTCACGCTGGAAAGACTCCCGAACCCCGCACGGTCCCCGCTGACTCCTTCAACCCCTCGCTTCCCCGCCGCCCCCCTCTCACCTTGACTTGGAGGAAGGGGTCGGTGAGGCCGCTGACGTCAGTGTCCGTGGCGTAGCTCTGGGACCCCAGCAGCGAGCGCAGCAGGGAGGCCAGGCGCGGCACCTGGGGCCGGAACAGGGTGACCACAGCTGGGTCGGCATGGCACATCTCCAGCATCAGGGTGACACCTGATGGCAGCAAAGGGGGGGGCGGGGTAAAAAGAAGTGGGTAAGAACCCGCAGAGGGAGGGAACGGGGTATAAAGGGGAGAAAACTGCCTGTGCGGGCACATGCCCGGGTTGAAGTGCGGGAGCCAGCCAGCAGCCAGCCCAGCCATGTGCATGTGCAAGGTACGTAACATCGCGGCCTGGGTCAGAATCGCAGGGGACCCATCATTTAGCCCACCCAAGCCTCCCGCACCCGCAAGCATGACGCCATGGTTCCGATCAGAGAGCAGGGCGACCGCCTGCTCCGCAAAGGGTTCCAGCATCTCCGGCACCTTTCGCAGCACCCTGGGATGGCGAGCAAGGGCGGCAGGGTGAGGCACGGAAGGCAACATGCAGGGCAGAGGAGGGGCCTGAGGATGCCTTGGGAGGCAGGTACTGGGAGAGTGTGCACGAGGCCGATGCACATGCCAGCTCTGTACCATATTCCCCCATCAAGTTTCCCTTGGCTTGCTCTATCTCACCGACTGGCGCACAGGGCGGCCTTCTTCCTCAGGTATGGGTTGATGGACCCCATCAGCTTCTCAACCTCAGGCGCCAGATCCCTCGCCATCTCCGCCGAGCAGATGTTGCCCAGAGCGCACAGCGCTAGCCCCTGGATCAGCATGTTCCTGTTGTGCAGGTCGTTCTTCAGACTATTGGTCACCAGCATCAGCACCTCCTGGCGCTCGTCCAGCAGCAGCATCAAGCCCAGGTAGCCCAGTCGCTGCGGGAGGGGGGGAGTTTGGGAGCCACATGCTGTAGGCAGGCAAAAGGGAGTTTGATCCCGCACTACTTTGCAGGTGCATCGTGCGGTATCCATGAATGCCAAAGCCCATCCCACATGTGCCAAGCAACAAAGCAGGCTACAGCTTGCCTTCTCGGGGAAGCCGAGGGAGGCGATCAGCTTCAGTGTCTCCATCTGTCCAAAGTGGGTGGGGTAGCCCAGCATGTGTATGTACATGAGTTTTGCCACATTCCTGTGTCATGTTGTGGGCGATTGAAAGGAGCTGATGGGCGCGCTTCGTCTCTAACCTGTCACTCCAGGCAGGTGTGGCGGCATTCAGAGGTCAGAGTACCAACTGGCCCAATGCCTGTAACCCTCCGGCACCTGTGGCGATACGTGCTGTCCTGCTCCTTGAAGGCCTTGCGCAGAGCAGCGCTCTCCTTGGCGATCACATTCCTTTCCTCCGCAGCTGTCTTCGCTGCCCTGACGTGCTTGATCAGATCCCTGCGAGGCAGGACAGCAGACCGTTGCCTCGGTAGTCATACAGAAGACACTGGGATAGCACTGAGAATGAATATGCAATGAAAGCCGGCAAAGCACGTTCAGGGTGAGGCCCCCAGACGGAACCACGGTCGTTGACTGGTACCCCGCACCTGAGTCGCATCGTCATGCCGAAGGCTGTTCCTAATTCATCGGCTCACGCCGGGAGGAGCTGAGGCGTGTGATGGTGAGCACTTGGGTCGCTAGTGGGTGATCATCCGCGACGACACGCCCAGGCTCATTTCCGAGAAGACTCGGGTCCGCCAGGGCGCCAGCGCCGGAACTCGGGGTATGCATGGTGACAGTTCTGATTTGGGCCTCGGTTTTGATGCTTGCGAGACGCGATGGACAAATGGGAGCAAATGTTTCTAATAGTGGGTGAATTGTACCCTCGAGACGATTCCCTTAGCAGTCTGTCGTGACCCTTGGCCTTTAACACTGCGAGTTGCCCTCCTCCTCCACCAGCTACCCCCATCCTTTGCGATGGCCTTCATCGTCTTCTCGGGCCACCCCAGCAGCGGGAAGTCGCTGCTGGCTGCCAGATTGCAGAAGATGGTCCAAGAGGAAGGCCGTGCATGCCTCGTGATCAGCGAGGAGTCCCTGGGCCTGACCCGCGACGGCTGCTACAGCGGTGGGCACCCTTGTTAGACATCCCAGGCCATGCTTGGGCTTCCATCCAGCACATCTTCTACATATGTCCGTGTGTCACTCCCAGTACAGAAATTTGGCCCTCCTTCGACCCAACCCCCATCGCACCACCCTCCTTCTCAACCCCAACAGATGCACGGAGCGAGAAGGTCGCGCGAGGCCAGCTCAAGGCCGAGGTCGAGCGCTGCATCGGGCGGCAGCACGTGGTCATCCTGGACTCCATGAATGCCATCAAGGGCTACCGCTACGAGCTGTACTGCCTGGCGCGAGGCGCGGCGGTGCGCTACTGCATGGTGCACGTGGACACGCCCATAGAGACCTGCAGGACCTGGAACGAGGCTCGTCCAGCCGACGCGCGCTACGCCACAGCCGTCTTCGCCGACCTGGCGGGCCGCTTCGAGCGCCCAGACTCTCGCCAGCGCTGGGACGCACCCCTGTTCACCGTCCGCCCCGCCGCCGCGGAGGGCGAGGCGGAGGTCCAGGCGCAGCTGCGCGCCGTCCTCGTCAGCGCGCTGGACCTCGCCCAGCATGCTGACCGGGAGCCGGGGTCGGAGGGGCGGCCGGTCCCGCCAGCCAGCAGAGCGCTGGCGCCCACCATCGCCACCACTAACGCCAGACTGTCCTGTGAGCCCAGGGATTTGTATTTGTTCTGAGCAAGTGGGGGACTGTGCAAAGGGGACGGGCGCAGCAGGTTGATCAAGGGGGTGCTGTTGGGATGGCGCGGTGCCAAGGATCACCGCTCAGGCCAGGACAAAGGATAATGTCTGTGCTGGAAGTTGGTCTCACCTCTCATCAATCTGCATCCAGCATCTCAGCCCATCCAGCCCCACGTTCACCCCCACCTGCAGCCACCAACCTGTTGCACGAGATCGACAGGGGCGCGCACCAGGTGATGGACGCCATCTCTGCGGCCCAGGAGCTGAGGCCGGGTGGTGCCCCAGGGACAGTCCAATTCTCCGGCGAGATCCCATCGCTGCGCATGGACAGGCCGGTGAGGAGGGTGAGAGGCTGCTGCCAGAGTCTCTGATGCACGGCCAGCTCGGCAGATCCGGCAGCTTGCGGGGTGTTTCCCTGCTTCATCGTCGGGTACGCTTCCGTTCACCCTGGCATCTTGAACCAACCCCACTCCAGATGCATGTGGCCGAGTTGCGAAGACACAAGCGCGCCTTCCTCCGCCTGGTCACGAATCTGTCGCTGACAAAGGCGCCAGATGCCGTGACCGCCCAGAGGATGTTTGTCGACTACCTTGCAGACCAGCTCACCCAGCAATGACTGAGCACCCCGCGCATGTTGAGCCGCACGATGCATCTGGCCCGAGGGTCCATTCAGGCTCACTGATACCTGACAGGGTACAAGGCGATCACTCGGGGTGTGAGGCTGAGTGCCCAAACTCCACAAGGTGTAATCCTGAGGTTGAACACATTCACTTCACGTTTGCCGCGACTCAGCGGGGTATAATTACACGGTCAATGCGGAGGCAGACAACTCAGAGGCAACGAAAGAGG
The DNA here is from genome assembly GCF_000733215.1 of Auxenochlorella protothecoides. Taxonomy (NCBI): domain Eukaryota; kingdom Viridiplantae; phylum Chlorophyta; class Trebouxiophyceae; order Chlorellales; family Chlorellaceae; genus Auxenochlorella; species Auxenochlorella protothecoides. Next base: position 123,477 of record NW_011934467.1, read on the forward strand.
GGTATGTCACGCAAGCCCAAGCACAGCACCCTGTCCGAGCTCCCGCGAGGAATGCTGGGAATGCATGGCGGCACATTTGAGGCCCGGACCCTACATCCTCCAGCCACCGAATCCCTCTCTCTCAGTGGCCCTCCAGCAGCCCCGCGACCAGCTCCCAGACCACCCACTGGGCCGCGTTGGCCGGGAAGGCGCGGACCAGCGTGGGCGCCAGGCCCGTGTACAGCTTGCCCTCGCGCCGCAGCGCGCGCAGCGTGGCCGGCAGGGATAGATCGCGCCTCGATCCTGGCAGCGCCACCTGCATCCGCGTCTTGGCGACGTCCATGGGCAGGACCAGCGCCCACATCACCGTGCCGGCCGCGCCCCCGGCCAGGACCATCGAGCTGGCATTGGCCAGCCGCTGCAGCAGGGTGGGGGCTGACGCGGGGGCGCTGGAGCACCCCTCCCCTGAACGCGTCGCCGGAGGCTTGCCAGGGATGCAGCTGCGCAGCGCCTGCCGGGGTGGGGGGCGGGACGGTGTGAGGGACAGGGCTGCAACAAGCTGCAGAGGACTGGACCCAGTCACGCTCCCTCCCACACCAGCCCCACAGAAAGACTGACGGTGTAGGTGGAGAAGTAGATGGCGTTGCCGGGGATCTCCCGAGCGAGGGTACCGCTGAAGCCACGCGCGAGGCCACGCAGTCCCTCGGTCTGGAACAGGTGGCGCAGGCAGTCCCGGGGTGTCTTGAAGGCCAGCCGGGCATCAGCAGCCTGCATTCGGCACTGTGCAGGGTGGGAGGTGGGGGTCAGGCGGTGTGAAGCTGGAATGGGCTGATATTTAGTATCCATTCCTGAGGTGCTTACAAGAGGTTCTGCAGACAATCACGGGGAGGCTGATGTACGCAACTGCCAGCACTCCGCGTCCACACCCTGGACCACCACCTTGACTAGCTCAGCGGGGCTGAGGATGATGCTGAGAAAGAAGCCCGCCGCCCCGCCTGCCAGCGGGACACTGAGCGCCGATGGGGCATGCCAATCACGAGACAAGAAGGAGAGCGATTCGTTGTAGACCTGCACGGGGCGATCAAAAAGTTGTGGGAGGGAGGGACAGTGGCCGGAAGCAGCGCTTACTCGTGCGGAGCCCTCCGGGCCACCTTTTCCATCAGAGGAACCTGGGCTTGCCATCCAAGAAACCTGCACCATCTATTGGTTCACCCTCCGACCCAGTTTCCTGCTCCCCGCCCGCACCGCATAGTTCACGCCACACTCGAGCGCGCCACCAACGAGCTGGGGGCTCAAGCCCGTGAAGAGGCCCCTGACCTGCGCACGTTACCAACGTCTAGGGGCTGTGAGACAGGGCGTCGCCCCTTCCTCCTTCGTTGCATCCACGCTCTGGCACATTCACAGCCCTCAGCCTGGACACAGCAGCGATTCCATAGCCAGGTCCTCACCCCTTGATGGCGCAGGATTCCCTTGAATGTCCCCCAGGAAGTGCCATGCCCGATCTGCTGGTTCTGGAGGCGGACCTTCACCGTGTCGAATGGGAAGCCGGTCACAATGCCGGCGGAGCCGGCGGAGCAGCCTGCGATGTAGCTCGCGACGGGGCTCAATTGCCGTGCATCCTGTACCGTCATGAGACTGCCCGGTCACGCATTCGGTGATCTAGGCGATCGCCATGCCGTCCAGGGTCCGTAACACCGACGATGTGTATGTAGAGCAGGCGACCACCTCCACGGCAATTGCAGCGGTCTCTGGCAAAACCGATAACAGTCGTCAAAGGACTTTGGGGGTTTGCTTAGGTACGGCATGCTTTATGGGCTGACATCGGGCCATCAGGGTCTCCGTCACAACATGCTTTCATTTTTCGTGCGCGCAGCATGTACCAGAAGATTTCCTGATCATGGGTCAGACACTGAAGGAGAAACTCGCTGCCTCCTGTATCCTACTGGCCCAAGGGCGTCCATGCAATCCAATCTCAGCGTCGAGAAGTACTCCCAATTGGAGGTGCTGTGGTATCCACCCTTGGGGTTGAAGAGGACTGTACATGTAAACACAAAATCAAGACTGGTCTCATCATCTGATCTGTCCCTCCAAACTTCCGCGAGCATTCCCTGGCCACATCCAGGCAGTTCAGCCCCTCGTCACTCCGCATACAACTTATTAGATTCTGTAGTATCCTGAGCTCTCAAATCAATCCTGATGCCGCTCCTTGCAATCGTGTGAACTGCAACACCGACTCATGGCGGTCCCGGCCACGGCACCCGGCATAAGCCGGAAGGTCAAGAAGGTGTGCGGTGGGACTTTTCATTCGATCAACAAGGGTGATTACAGATCATCACATTGCTTGCTCGAGATTTTAGCTCCTGGATCACCGGATCTGCTGTGCACCGGGCAACACCGAGTGCCCCCCCTACCGCCAGATCCTGGACACCCGGACGGACACCCCCGACCTGCGCGCCTGCCTGGAGTCCCTGAGCGACCTGTACCCCGAGAACACCCCCGCAGCCCGGCGAGGACTGCGCTCCACCATCGACAACTCCGGCCTGGAGGCTGCCACCGCCTTCCTCGCCGGCCTGGAGGGGGTGCTGGGCGCGCTGGACGCCGTGCACGCCGGCCTGGACGGCCTGGGGCTGGCCTGCCGCGCGGCGCAGGACACACTGGCCACCACGCGCGCCTCCAGCGCGGGCCTGCTGGCCGAGCACCGCGGCCTGCGGCACCAGCTGGAGGCTGCGCGGCAGCGCTCCGTCTCCCTGGCCCTCTTCCTGCAGGAGTACCAGCTGAGCCCCGCCGAGCAGGCCGTGCTCACCCAGGTCGGCGACTGAGGGGGGGGTGGGGTGTCGTGAGTAATAAGGAGATGATGATGCGCTGGTGTGGGGGCATGGCGCCTGAGGTCATGCATCATCCCTGGTGGCCTCTGCCTTGACGCGTCACATGCCCTGACTCAGCCTGCAGCGCCAACATCAGAATGAGGGAGGGTTTGAAGGGGGCTGTCCTTTGTGCAGACGCATCTGCGCCATCAGCACCTAACCTCTGCCCTCGCCGCTGTGCGGCAGGGCAGCCCTTTGCTGCGACCCCTGGGAACCAACACCCTCCCCCACCCTTTTTCTCCCCCAGGGTGAGGACGTAGGCCCCGACTTCTTCGGCGCCCTGCAGCACGTGCGGGCCATCCACGACAACTGCCGCGCACTGATGTGCGGCCAGCACCAGCGCGCGGGACTGGAGCTGATGGAAAGCATGGCGGGGCTGCAGGAGGTGGCCTACGAGCGGCTGTGCCGCTGGGTGCGGCGCCGCGCCGCCGGCCTGGCCGAGGCCGACGCGCTGGAGGTGGACCCGGGCCTGGCCCGCGCCGTGGCCGCGCTGCGCGACCGCCCCGTGCTCCTGGCCTACTGCATGGACGAGGTGGCGCACGCGCGGCACGCCGGCCTCTTCCAGCGCTTCATCAAGGTTGCTGGGGTCGGGGGTGCACGCAAGAGGGGTTGGTTCATGCATGTTCAGGCGCAGCGTGCGAGGGTCTCGCAGCCAGGACAGACTGTGTGGCGACGCGGGCGGAGCGGCATGAACATCTGCCGCTGACTGCATGACCGTCCCCCCCTCGGCACGGTTCCCCACCCTGCGTCTGCATCCCACACCACAGGCGCTGACCCAGGGGCCGCGGCCCATCGAGATGCAGGCCGGCGATACGCGGCGGTACGTGGGGGACATGCTGGCCTGGCTGCACGCGGCCCTCGAGCTGGAGGCGGAGTTCCTCGGCTCGCTCTTCGGCGACGGCGAGGCGGCGGCGGGGAATGCGGCGGGCGCAGGGAACGACGCGGCGGCGGGCGCGGCTGGCCAGGCGAGCGGGGACAGGGAAGCGGCAGGCGGGGCACCTGAGGCGACAGGTGCTGCCGCTACGACCGATGGCACGGTGCCCACACTCCGACGTGTTCTGGACAAGGTGTTTGAGAGCACCTGCCGCCCGCTCAAGGTGGGCGGGCCTGGCGAGAGGCGGTGCTGGGGGTGCTGTTGGGTGCCATCGCCAGGATGCCCAGGGGATGGCAAGGCGTGACGCCTGAGGCTGTGCACACCTGCCCCGCGCATGCGGCACCATCCTCTGGAGCCTACGAGCAATTGCGTACAACGTCGCAGATCTCACATCGCAAAATCGTGCACCGCGCTGAGACACCCCCTCGACTTCGCCGCCTCGACCATCTCGTCCCGACAGGTCCGACTGGAGCAGTGCCTCCTGTCCGGCCCCGCCCCAGTGCTGTGCTTCTGGGTGGGCCAGGTCCTCACCTTCTACCTGGCCACGGTCTCCAAGCTCCTGGGGCCACAGAGCAGCCTGGCAGGTGGGTGTCTTGGGAGGGTTGCTGTGTTGCGAGCGTCTCTTGCGCTCCGCATGCCCGGCTGCCATTCCTGGCCAGCGCCAGAGATGCCCAGACCTGCCCTTGCTGATGCCCCTGACCATGGACCCCTCCCTTGCACGCTTCCCGTCCCTGGTCAGAAACGCTTTCTTCGGTGAGGGCCCTCGCCCTGCGTGCCTTCAGGGAGCAGCTGCGCCAGCGCAAGGACAAGTCCGCGCGGTACCCGCTGGTCCCGCCCAAGGACCTCCTGCCACCACAGCAGGTGCGGGGCAGATCTTTCGCGGCTGCGCTGGGGGTACATGCGGTGGGTATGGTGATTGCTGGACCCTCCCATGTCACCCCGCCGTCAAAACCACCATCCCTCTGCAGCTGGTGAAGGGTGCCGCCATGCTGGCGGAGCTGGTGGCCTGCCACGACGCCGCCCTCGATCCGGCCAGTGCCTCGGCCGGCGCCGACTTCGAGGCCCTGCTGGCCGCCGCGGCGGAGCCGCTGCTGGACAGCATCGAGCGCAGCTCGGAGGCCCTGGACCCCAACGCCTCCTCCAGGTGGGGCGGGGTGTGGGCTCCTGGAGGCAGGGGGAGTCATTGTGAGGGTGCCCGGAAGAACCGGTGAGGGTCAGCATGGGTGCAGGCTTCACTGTGCACGGCCTCCCAGCCTTTCACATGCCTCGGAATGTTGAGCGACGCTTGTGGCACTGCTTACCCGCGCTCTTTGCTCCTCAGGCTGGACGAGGGTGCCCACCTGGACCCCTCTGACCGCGGCATCTACCTCATCAACTGCCTGGCCCTACTCCTGTCCCAGCTGGAAGGGGCGGCATGTGCCGAGGGCCTGGCGGCCAGAATCAGGTGGGGAGTGGATGGGGCAGGCGAGGGGTTTGGATGGATGGGGGTGCAGATCGGATGCATGGACGAAGATTGAGGGAGGGAATGTGCTCTGCAGCACCTGGTGATGCGTCGGCCTCGTTGCATACCACGTCCGCTCCCAATCCCGACAGGCTGCAGCTGGCGGACCACCTGTCGGAGCTGGTGGAGGCTGAGTCAGCGCGCGTGCTGGCGCGGTGCGGGCTGGCAGAGGTGGCCGCGCGCATCAAACTGCACCAGGTAGGGGCCGTCTGCTTTGAGGAAGGCAGGGAATGGATCTTGTGTTTGCTCGCTGGAAGACCAGGCCAGGTATGCTGCACTGCCATTCGTAAGCGGATGCTGCTGCCGTGTATGCTCGTGTTCCTGGATAGATCGGCCGCACAAGTAAGAGATCCAAGAGTCAACACGCCTCTCACCCCACACAGACCGGGGCCGGTGGGGATGGCACCGACGCGACGCCCCTGTCCCAGGCGACGGGCCTGTCGCTGCCGGCCGTGGCTGACGCGCTGCGGGTCTTCTTTGGCCGCCTGTCCGCGCCAGACGTGCTGCCAGAGTTCCTCAAGCTCCAGGTGATGGATTGTGGGTGGCAGGCGGCGCGAAGATCACAGGTGCCTACGTTTTACTCCATCTCCTGCACCTCCTGTCTGTCCCCGCTCTCTACGATGGCATGCGCCAATCATACATCCCAGCCACTGCGCTCCCCTCCTTCCTCCCTTCCAGTTGCCGCGGGCGCGGGAAGAGCTGATCCACCGCGTCAACGTGACGGTGGCCGATGCCCATGCCAGCGTGTATGAGGCGTTGCACTCGCCTGCCAGCGGCTACGACCCGGCAGAGGTGGCCGCGGCGGTCAAGCACACGCCCGCCCACGTGCGCACGCTGCTGGGCATCCACTGAGCCAAGAGCGTTGTTGAGGGGGAGCTGCAAAGGGCCGTGCGCCTCTGATGCTTGCCATGAAGGCCGCCCCCAGCCCGGGACCAGTGTGCTCTGCCGCCCTGGCACAGCATGTCACTTGCTACCCTCTTCTGATCCAAGGTGTGGTTTAACATGATCTGTTTCATTGTAAGCCACCAAACTAAGACAAGCCAGCCTGCTCAGGCCAGCCAGGGAAGGCCCGGCTGTGCTGTCACGGCCAGCCTCCAGAAGTCGAGGAGGAGGGTGACCAGCATGCATGCAGCCAGGGAATCCACAACCACCCTCCACAGCGTGTATGGCTTGGCCTGGGGGGTTGGGGCACGCGGGGGATGATTGGAAAGAGAGTGTAAAGAGGGAGTCCACCACGCCAAGCATCAACGGACCCTGACCATCCCTTCAGAGATTGGTACCTAAGGCCCACTGTCCAGCACTCAGCACCTCCTACACCCATGTGCCTTGCCTTTGGGTCTTCATCCATGCGGAAGAACATGGGGAAGGAGACGAAAAAGTAGATGGCGTAGAAGAGGGAGCCCACGGTGTACATGCGCTCCTTGTCCTGCAGGGAGGGAGATTTGTTTTGATCAGCATGCGGTGGGAGCATGGGTCTGCAGTGGCTCCCTGGCATGCGTCAACCTCACACAGTCTTGCCGAGGCCCTTATCTTCCCCTCTCATTCCCAACTCCTGCCTTGTGCGTGTAGTAAGGGAAGTGTGATATGGTCAGCGTTTCCGCGTAGGCGGTGGAGTAGGCGAGCACGAAGACCACCACTGCCTCGGCCAGGATACGCAGGTTTGGACTTCTCGGGCCCACCATGCTCCGTGCTTTCCTTATCAGCACGTTGGCCAGGGCGTGGTAGAGCGCAAAGTAGGCATGCGTCATGAAGTAGAGGGTGATGGGCACCTGGGCACGGGTGTGCAGGTGGGTGGGGGAGGGGTCACTGAGGCTGGGGACTTTGGTGCGCTTTGATGCCCACATCTGCAGGCATGAGATCTTCTCATTTCAGTCTTTACTACAGGTCAGAGCTGCTTCCTCAGGGAGGACCCCCCCATCATCTCACCCCATTCAGTTCGTGGGCCTTGAAGGTATAGGCTGCGCCCAGCACTTGGTAAAAGTAGTGGGTCCAGACGTAGTTCCCCACGAAGCTGAAGATGGCAATCCAGATGTTGGCCTTGACCCAGTAGCGCTGGACCCAGGGCTTGCCCGCCTCGTGCTTGGGCTGGAGCAAGGGCGGCAGCAGGAAGACGGGCAGGGCTGCTGCCAGGCCAATCGCCATGTAGCCCCACTCCCCCAGGCCCTGCACAGGACGAGGTGGAAAGAGCGAGGTGGGTCACCGTCCTCAAATGTGCTGCTCGGCAGGGACCATGGCATGCGCCGTGGCCCCTGTCGTCCACCCACCTCATACAGCTTGAAGGGCACCAGTATGAAGAGCACCCATGTGATCCACACGGGGCTGTAGGCGAGGAAGAAGAGCTCGGTCCAGCGCTTGCTGGGGGATGGCGCCAGGAAGCCAGCCCAAACCCCTCCACCAGGCCTGGCCGAGGTCCTGGACCTCGTGGCGCCTGCATGATGTGTTCTTGAATATCAGGGGTGATGTTTTATCATCAATGTGTTGATACCACCTTTCGAGGTCCAATCCATGGCGTACCCATCGGGGTGGGTGCTGGAGGGCGTGTGATGGGCCGATTCTCTGACGGCAGGCCTCCACCTCTCCTCACTGGCGTGGATGTATGACTCAACACACCATGCGATGGCTGACATGCGGTGGAGTATTGATCGCCGAGTGCAATGTTCCTCCGTGCATCTGTCGTGTCGGGCACATGGTCATGCTGTACCTGCTGCGACTGACTAGGCGCCATCTCAAAACCTCCCGAAGATCCTTGAACAGTGTTCACAAGCGGCAAGTGCTCAGACAGCGGGAATTCATGGTGCCCTCAGAAGCGTGTGATGGCATAAGGATGGAGAGGACGTACAAGTAAAGCTCAGCAAGTACATCGATTGGGTGCTAGGAGCAGGGTGCCTGCTGCGAATGGAGGAGGCAGCATCATTCGGATTTCTTGGGCAAGGCCTTTCCATACTGTTTTTTCAACATGGTCAGGTACCTCATCTTGTCCTCAAAGGTCGCGCGGGTGTCCTTAGTCCCTGAGTGCTCCATCTGGGGCAATGGGTGGGGTGTCGTAAAGGGATGTGGAACCGTAACATGGTGCACGAACGGCGCCATGAACTGGGAGTGTAATAGCTTACGAGGCATCAGGAGAGCACCCCATCGAGGAGGGATGCAGACTGTCCATGGATTTGCAGCTCCAACAGACACATACATTTAGACACCCCTCTGCTGCTCCTCACCATCATCTTGCGGACATTGTCAGCATACAGCTTGGGGTCGGCCTTCTCCGCCTCGTTAGGTACATAGACAGGCAGCTGTAGTGTAAAGAGGAAGGAGTAGAGATCTTGAATGATCCTGGACTTCTGTGTCCTTTGAGCCTTTTGGAAGTACTCAAAGGTCTCAGCAGCAGCCCCGGGAATGGCACGGTTGCCTACAAGCATCAGACTCTGCCCTTTCTCGTTTCAGGACCCCGCACCACCACCCCACAGCCCTCCCTTACCTCGAGGAAGGTCACAGAGTGCCGCGGGTGGCACAAAAGCAGGAAGAGATGGCGGAGGGGGGGAATAGTCTCCCATGTGGGCCAGATTGTGCCCTGCAATGACCCCATTGTGGGTGAATGATATCAATTTCAAAGCACAGAGATGACCTTTCCAGCAAAAGCACTCGCTCCCACGATTGCACAGTATCGCGGAACCCTGAACCTAGGTCTCGGCTCACCCTGTGGTACTTGATAACGACGGGTTGCACGGGCACTCCAGCCAGGAAGGCCCCGGTCTTGAAGGGCAGCATGTATTCCCCATTGCTCGTCGTTCCCTGTCGAGAGCAATGTCAGAATGATGTGGCAGCATGGGGTGCGAGGTGAGATCATGAAAGTGCAGAGCCAGCCATGCATGAGGCTATGCCCGCCACCAGCGGCCCTTGGTCATGCGGCGGGCTGTAGTGATGCCTGAGCATTCCCATTTCCAGTCAACGGCCCCCCCCCCACACCTCCGGGAACAGGAGGAGCGGACGCTTCTCCACGCCCGTCCTTCCCGCAGCTTCATCCTCCATCCTTTGCTTCACCAGGTCTGCTACACCCTGCGCAGCCCAGACGGAGGTGGGAGAGGACAGTCAGCGCCGCCGCTGTGACAGCAAGGGTATGGGCTGCAGTCTTCATGAGGGAACACACAGCCAGCAGAGCCTCAACTCCTAAACTCACAGCTTGGTTGCGACCAGTCCTGTTCCTGTTCACGTACAAACAGCTCATCATTTGGCTGCAGGGCGGGAGAGGGGGACGGCGCTCAGATTGGCAAGAGCATTCTCATCATCATGGACACTGAGGCATGAATATCCTGAAACAAATCATGTATCCTGTCCGGGGCCAGGTTGCAATGCTACCCACCACGTCACCCCCCACACCTGATGATGCCGATGAAGGGGAGGTTGGCGGTCGAGTCCCGGGCCACGAAAGCGGGGAAGGAGTAGGACATGTGCAGCAGGATGTCAGCCCAGCTGCAGTGATTGCTCACTATGCCTCCGGCTCGCGGCCCCTGTCCGGCAGCTGGATCCAGCACCCACTCGACCTTGAAGAAACCGATGCAGAAGAGGCAGGATCGGCAGGCCAGCTTGCCCATGGGCACCACGATAGCGGCTCGGTGCTGAGGAGGGAGTGGGCTGGACAGCCTACACACCAGCCAGTAGAGGAAGAGGCACAGGAAGGACCCCACAGCTCGGAATGGAAGGATGAAGATGGACTCCAGCGCCAGCACAGCCTTCAGGCAGGTAGGGAGGTTGCCCATGCCGAATTCCCCAAATCGATCGTTGCGTACGAACGGGGCCCGCAACTCGGCCTCTTCCCGGCTCGCCTTGCTCTCACTGAAGTCCCCCATGATGTGCGAATTTGCATAGGGGATGTGCAAAGAATGCAACAGCCTGCCCCGACACGAAATGTCTTCCATTTTTGGGGGTCAAGCGCGTCGGCAAAACTTCCTCGGTGGGGCTGACGTCAGCTGGGAGCGGCCGTACGGGGTCCCTATTGTGGTGAGGGCGCTCTGACCGCCGCAGTGTCTGCCGTGCGCCTTACATCTATGGGCCTACATCGGGTTGGTATGCTCACTGACCACTCATCACTCTACATTCAGCACACTCTCGCTGCTCCTGGGCATGCGAGGGGCAGGGCGCTGGACGGCAGCGGCCCCTGTGCCCTGCAACCCCTACTCCTTGCCAGCTGCTTCTATGGAGTCGAGCACGTGGCTGTGCAGTGCCTGCACAGTCTCCTGGAAGGCACCCGGCCTGACGCGGTGCAGGGGAACCCCCCTCGCCTGGAAACGGAGGAGGTAGCGCTGGAGCCACGCCGCCTGCAGCGCGATGCCTGGGGCGCCAACGGTTCCCCCTGGCACCCCGGCCTCTCCACCCATGAGCAGGTGGTGCTCCTTCTCATCGACCCAGAGGATCACGGGGATGAAGAGGAGAGAGGGAGAGGACCGGGCCGCTGCTGCCAGGGACTCGAAGGAGGAGCGGGCTTGCATGCGGCCCGGTCCATGCGAGGACCCTGAGTCGGAGCTGTCTGCTCTGGATGTGCGCCCCGAAGCCAGGCAGATCTGCAGAGAGTGGAAAGGGGAACGTGTGAGGTGGGCAGGTGGAGAGCCCTTTCATCACATGCAGCGGCATGGGCCACTGCAGAAGGCGACATGCTCTGCGAGCCGACGATGTGACCTGGAGCAAGCAGGCTCACTCATCTCCGAGTCGTGGCTGGGTCACCAAGGTCCACCTGCCCCACCTGTGCGTCCTCAAGCACCGCCGCCGCCCCAAACTCGTTCAAATACAGGCTGGGGTCAAGGTGGCACCCCTCTATGATGATCGACTTGCCCTCCTCAATGCACTTGCAGAGGAAGGGAGTGCCCGTGTGTCAGGAGTGCCGGCCATGCATCGGATGTACTCAGCCAAGGGCCATCCTGCGGGGACAGCAGGTTGCCACACGTCACACTCCTGCCCACCTTGTGCAAGTCGCCGGACAGCCCGCGCCGCACTTGGCGGCTCTGGGCCTGGAACCTAGACACCAAAGCCTCCTCGTCCTCGGCGTGCCAGACAGAGGGCTGAGCGGGGACGACCTCGCTGCCCCGAAAGAACTGGGCAGCGGTGAGGTGCAGAGGGATTCGTTTAATAGGTGGCATGAAGGCATGAATGGTGCTTTTAGCCCGGATCGGCGCGCATCGAGCAGCAGGGATCCGAGATAAACGAACAGCATGTCCCACCTCCATCAGGAGGTCAGTCTGCAGCACGTTAGGCAGGTTCAGCCGAGAAGCAAGCAGCTGCGCGATTGTGGACTTCCCTGCATCATAAACCAAAGGAGGGAGGCAAGGGGGCATGAATGGGGTAAGAGTGGAGCATAGGATGGACGACTTCAGAAATATTCTGGGGAATGCATAGCCAAGAGGCTGACACGAGGCACAGCAGTCTGCAACACAGTGTGATGGCAGCCATGCCCACATGCATGCGTAGCGACGCTTTCCCTTTCAGTTTCTCACCAGTGCAAGCGGTGCCGCAGAGCAGGACGATGAGTGGCGCTCGGCGCTGAAAGAAGGCGGAGACCGTGCGGTAGCGGGGCAGATGGTGCGCGCCCACGCCATGGATTACCAGGGCGGAGGTGAGCGCGCTTTCCAGCTCCTCCTGCGACACCTCCAGCCTCCCGCGGTCCACCAGGTCCTTCTTCACGGCCAGGGCAATCCGGACGGCCTGCATGGGAGTGGGCAGGTGCAGCTTTAGAAGAGGGGAAGCGCCCCGGTGCACGTGCCTGCTCTGGGACGGCACTTCCCTCCCACCTGCAGGCCTGATGAAGGCATAGGCACTCCTACAGACTATTCCTGGCTGCAACAATGCCAAGGCATGCCTCTCACCTTGTCGGCGGGGATCTGTGTCACTGTGAGGGTTCTGCTGATGAGGAAGCGGGAGAGCGTGTACCAGTGCGCCTGGTCCTCTCCCAGCCAGACACGGACCTTCACGAAGTCGTACTTGCTCCCCGCCCGCCCCGGACCCTCGAAGGTGGAGTGGGGCTCGCGCAGGGCGCGGCTGCTGGGCTCACGGCCCATGCCACCCGGTGTGGGCCCTGCCTGGCTCCCTGCTCCGACTGCGGAATCACAGCCGGCATACGGGCGGTGAGAGGCCCCGTACAGAGGAAGTAAGAGTCTTTGATCTCATCGACGCCACACCTCGACTGTGCACGCGGTCATGGGAGAGTACAGCGAGGCCCGCTTGCCGAACGTAGGGAAACCCCAGGTTGGAAAGCAGTCCTATACGATGGCGGCCTGGGTGCTGCCCTAATCCTGGATACAAATCACACAAATAACGATAACAGTTTCTGTTTTCCCTCGCGGTGCAAGCACGGCTACCCTGCGGGCACCGGGGATTTGCGCATGACGTATACTAAAGTCATCGCGCCCCTCCCCCACTCGTCCGGACCATTGACCAAGAGAATCGCCGACTCTTTGGGGCCTTGGCGGGCTCTTGATTAGTGTGTGGGGTACCATAGGTCTACAATACCTCTTGACAGCCCACTCTCCCGCTGCAAGCATGTCAGGGCACACTGTGCATGCGGGGTCTCACAGAGTCGAGGCGGGCGGTGGGGCACTTTGCGCCCCGGCTTCACTGCGCGGCCTTGGCGCGGGGCGCCTCCATGAGCAGGCGCTTGACCACGTTCTTCCCGCGCAGCAGGTTGACGCGCTGGATGCGCTCGTTCGCTAGGTGGCAGTTGTCGGAGGACTGGCCCATGGGCAGCATGAGCACCGGCGCGCCCAGCATTTTTTCCAGCTTTCTCGCCACGGGCATGGTCCCACCTGCGCGGCGGTGAGCGAGGGTGGAGGGACCTGGTCAGCACCGGCGGGCGTCGCTCGTGAGGTGGCGCTGGCGCGCACACTTGCGGCGGGCCAGAGGAGAGGAGGAAGGGAACAAAGTATTCCTTGCCCCAGTCCCTGTTCCCCCATCCTTGCTTGTGATGGTGCACTCCGGGCTCAGCTGGTCGGGAGGAGATGTTCCTCCCCCAGCTCGAGGACCCCAGCACACACGGAGAACAAGGATCATTGTGCCCCCCCCTCCCCCCCCCCTTCCCCATCGTAACCACCCCACAAGCCTCACCTTCTCTGACGAGCAGGGGGGTGGTACTCCACTCCTCCTGCACCACTCGCTCAGCCAGCTTGGTGTAGGGCGAGGCCTCGTCCGCCTCCCACCAGTCGCCGATGGAGTGCACCTTGACCGCAATCTCGTTCCCCGTCCGCAGCTTGGCGAACTCGTGGGCGACGTGGGCCCTCAGGTGCTCCACCAGGCTCTCGGGTCGCTGCGCGGGGACGAAGCGGATGGCCACCTGGCCCACGGCGGCGCGGGGGATGACGGAGAAGCGGGTGGGGCCGAAGCGGTAGTGCGCGGAGCGCGCGGGGTCGTCCCCCGACCCCACCCGCACGTCCACCACCGACAGGCTGGGCAGGCACCAGCGCGCGGCCAGCAGGTCCCACTCGCTGCGCCCCGCGGTCAGGCGCCGCACCCCGATCTGGGCGCGGTAGCCCTCCAGGCTGAACTCGTGGGAGGCAGGGAGGCGGCGCATCGCCGCGTCTAGCATGCCGGGGCGCACCGCGTCGTAGAAGCCTGGGACCAGAATGTTGGCCCGCGCGTCCACCAGCGAGGCCAGGACCTTGGTCAGGTCCGCCAGGGGCTCGCTGAACACGCCGCCCTCGTTGCCGGAGTGCAGGTCACGCGCCGGGCCATGCACCTCGATGGACGCGCTGATCATGCCGCGCATGCCGTAGGTCAGGCACGGCACGCGTTCCCCCACCCACAGCGTGTTGGAGATGATGACGATCTGGGAGCCCTCGAACCAGCCCAGGTGGGCGGACACCGCCTCGTGGAAGCCGGTGGACCCGTTTTCCTCCTCGCCTGGGGTTTGGGTCGGGGGGAGGGGGGTCCGTGGAGCCGGCGCTGGGCAGAGGAGTGAGCAGAGGGACAGGGGGCCGGGTGGTGGCACGCAGCGCGGCGCTGGTGGAGACAGGTGAGGCCCAGCGCCCGGCACCTCGTGTCCCGAAACACCAGCCAGGTGACTGCAGGAGGCGGCCTGCAGAGATCCAAACGTTGGGACATGGCCACGTGGGCCATGCTCCCCCCCTAAGATAACACCCTCCCCCCCCTTCACTCCCACCCTCAATGAGGAAGGCGACGTTGACCGGCAGCTCGGCCTCATGCTCATGCAGCAGCTCCTTGACAGCATAGATGAAGGCCAGGACGGGACCCTTGTTGTCGCTCACACCCCGACCATATAGGTGGCCATCGATGGAGGAGAGCTCAAAGGGGTCGGTCTGCCACTCCGGCTCCAGCGCCGGCTGCACATCGTAGTGACCTGCGGGGGTGATTGTAGTGGTGGTGGAAGGGGGTCGCGGGGGGTGTCCTTTGGATTGCGACATACAAAATGGGATCCAGGATGGCGTCGGGGTTACGGGCACATGGAACGCTGCTGCCGTACACAGTACAGTGAGCCTGCATCTTGCTGCACCTTCACCACACATCCCCCAACCCCCATCCCACCATAAAAGGTGACGGTGGGCTTGGTGGGGCAGCGCCCCAGCCTGGCGATGACCAGCGGGTTCTTCCCCTCCATGGGCTGCACCAGTTTGACCTCGGCGCCCAGCCCCTCCAGCAGGCGGTGCAGGAACTTGGCGCCCCGGAAGCAGTCCTCCGACTTGCTGGGGTCGACGGAAATGGTCCTGGTGGCGTGTGTTTGGGGTGGGCTTTGATGACGTGGACTGGTGTGGACTGGTGTTTGAACACCCGAGCCATGCCCAGGCATCTAGGCCTCCACGTCACTACCAGCGGTGGCCGCGGCCGCAGCAGCCGGCCGCTGGTCCCTGGGCCATCCACTCACAGCCAACCCCCTCCTTTGGACGCCAGATCCTTCCTCTCCCTCCGTTCCTCCCACCTGAGCCGGATGAAGGTGCGCAGCGCGCGCTCCAGCTCCCTCTCCATCTTGGTGACCACGTCCCCCGCCTCGGGCTTGGGCGCGGCGCCCTGCCCCCGCCGAGTCCTGGCCTCAACCCCGCCCCTCCCCGGCTCCCCCGCCTCGACAGGCACGCCCAGCGCCCGCCCGGCGGCGGCCACAAATAGGTCGTCGCACGCATAGAGGCGAATGACGCCGTCCGGCAGCGCCGCGGCGGCATGTGTCTCGGTCAGCGCGCAGGCCATGACAGGGGAAGCGCCGGGGCCGCCCCCCAGCACGCGCAGGCAGGCAAAGGTCGCCGCGTCCCAGAGCCGGACGCAGCCATCGGCGCTGGCGCTGGCGTACAGCAGCGGCTGGCGGCGGTGAAGGTTGGACGTGGTGCTCCCTGCGTTGCCGATGCCGTTGCCGGCCCCGACGCCCCCCGCACCTAGAAACAGGGGGTTAGCGGGGCTGATGTCGGCGGCGCTGGCCAGGGGGGAGGCCAGGCCGGGGGACAGCAGGTCTGCGTACTCCCCCGCCCCGCCGGCGGGGACGGCGATGCCCACGCTGGTCAGCGCCAGCACGTCGCCGCGGTGGCCGGGCAGCGTGCGCCGGCAGACCAGCGTGCCGCAATCCCAGACGCGGATCACCGCGTCCCGCCCGCCGCTCAGCAGCACGCCGCCCGCCAGGTGCAGCGCCAGCACGGAGCCCCTGTGCGTCGAGAGAGCAAAGGACAGAAGAGGTGGAGTATGATGACTGGGTGCGGAGGCTCGTCAAGAGGGGGATATGGAGGACTCTCATGAGGGCCGTCAGCGTCAGTACTTCTCGAAGCCAGAAGCTCAGCGATTCTGCGAGCGGGCCTAACCTCGCCACCAGCGATCCCTGGCCTGGGCTTCTGTCCCAGGATCTCCCACTCTGACCACCCCTCTTTCGCCAGTCTCTTCACTTGGATCCCATATCCTCTATCCCACCCACACAGATACCTAGTAAAACGCCCTCCTTCTCCTCCCGCACAGACTTCAAGCCTCTCCCCCACACCTCCCGCCGGGCAACATACCCCTCTAGAACCCATCCCACCGACCTGTGGCCGCGCAGGACGCGCTCGTGGGTCAGGTTCGGCAGGCGCCAGACCCGGATGGTGGAGTCTGCAGAGGCGGAGAAGAGCACCTCGCCGCTGGCGGCCAGCGCCGTCACCGCGCCCGCATGCCCCGTGGCCTCCGGGGTGATGGCCGCCGCGCCGGCGGCGGGGGGCACATGGGAGGAGATGCGGTCGCGGGAGGTCATGCACCTCGGTGAGTCCGCCTCCAGGAAGGGCGACGGCGCTGTGCCAGGGGCGGCTGCCGACGTGGCCGCCGCCGCGCCGGCGCGGTCGCCGTCCACAGTCGGCGCCGGCCGCGCGGCGCAGCCCCCAGCCCCCGCGCCGGCGGGCGCCCGGAACCCGCGCACGCGGCAGTCCTGGCTCCCGACGTAGACCCAGGCGGCGGCCGAGGCAGTGGCCGCTGGGCAGGGCGCGACCACGGTCTTGGCGTTCCCCGTCACGTCTGCGACGGCCAGGACGGAGGCGCAGGTGAAGTCGGAGGAGAGCGCCCAGAGGCGCAGCGTCTTGGCCCCCAGCGAGGCCAGGTGGGTACCGCAGACGGTCAGCGCGCGGATGGGGTCGCGGTGCCCGCGCAGCGTGGCGACGCAGGCCAGCGACTGCAGGCTCCACACCTTGATGCTGCAGTCCGTGGCCCCCGAGAAGAGCAGGTCGTGCGAGGCGCACAGCGCCATCACCGTGCCGGAGTGCCCCGTCAGCAGGTGGCGCTCCAGTGACGCGCTGCTGGGTGGCGGCTGCGTGGACGCGTCCTGGTCTGCGTGCGACGAAACCCCCGCCTCGGGGACCACGCCCGCTGAGATGTGGCCGGGGCCGGCCTCGTCCGCATCCTGAGAGCCGGCGGCCGCCTCCCAGGCGGGGCCGCCTCGGCCGCCGTCGCGCCGGCGCTTGCCCGCGGGCGGCGCGCCCGACCCCGCCTCGTCCTCCGAGGGCGCGGAGGCCGGGCCGCCCGCCTCGCCCCCGCTCCCCAGCCCCGTCGCCTCGCTTGGCCAGCGGCTGAGCGAGGCGGCGCTGGCGCGCACAGCCTCGTGCCCCTCACCCACGCGAGGCGCGCGCACCGGCTCTCGCGCGCCCGGCTTGACCCCGGCGGCCAGCGTCACCGCCTCCAGGCAGCGGTACACCTCCGCGCGGCGCGGGTTCTCCGCGCCGGCCACCAGCGGCGAGCGCATGACGCACAGCACGCCACTGGTCTCGCGGCAGACCACCAACGCAGTGTTGCGCGGCACCTCCACCCAGTCCGACCCGCTGGAGGTGACTGGCTCCGATGCGATCAGGCAAACGCGCGACCCCAGCTCCGAGTAGGTCAGGTGGTAGTCGCCCTCGCCTGGGGTGGGTAAGGGGCAGGGGTTGAGGCAGGAGTCAGATGGGTGCGATTGACTTGGGGGGGCATGGAGTGTGAGTGCCAGGGACGAGCAGTGGACGGAAGTGGAGTGGGGAGTCGGAATGGGATGAGCCTGAGTGCAGGGATGAGCATTCCTGCGTCCCAGCGGGTACCACGCGAGGACTGATCAACTGCCGCCTCCTAGATCTTGTCCCCTTGCCCCCTGTCATTCTTGGAAGTGTCCCATTCGCCCACCCGCAACGGCCTTGGAGCTGGCGTTGGCCGTGCCGCTGTCGCGCTGCCCGCCCGGGTCGGAGGCGGCGGCGGCGGCGGAGGCGATGCCCGACTCCTCCACCCCCTCCTTGCTGCGGTCGTAGCTGCAGCCCTCGGCGTAGTACAGCGAGGCAGGCTCCTCGTCGGGGCTGGAGGTGTAGCGCGTGGCCACCAGCGTGGCGCCGTCTGACACACAGAAGTTGAGCAGCGAGTTGCCGGCGATGCCGTGCTGGCTCTGCGTCTCCTGGATGATGGAGATGGTGTCCTGTGGGTGGGCCGGTGGGTGTATGAGGAGGGGTCTGGGCCTTCTTCCGGGGATCGGCCGAGGGTCTTCTGCCCAGAACACAGGGCAAGGCGAGCTGGGGTGTGGTTCCGGGACGACGTCTTTGGCAAAGGTCGGGGCCCGTCGAGGGGAGAGGCGTCGATAACGTGCTGATCGAAAGGCGAGTCATCACGGTGCCCCTCCGGGATGACGGTCCCAATCCCATCTCTGCACGATCCCAGCCCACCTCCAACGCCTTGAGCATGACCACGGGGTTGGGGGCAGCGTGCATGTCCGGCAGCTGGTTCAGGAAGAGCGCGAAGCTGAGGGGGCACACAGGGGAGGTGGAGGGGGCCGTGGGTGCGGCGGCCCGTGGGACTGGGTGGTCGGTGCGCAGCCATGCCAACCCCGGCGGCCGTGCAGGCGCAGCACGAGCGACTTCCTGCCGATTGCCTCAGCAGCACTCACTGCAGCTCCCTGCGTGCCTAGGATTCAGCCACCCCGGTAGCTCCACGCCCATCCCGTTCCCATCACTTCTCCCCATATGCTCCCAGGCCACCGCTCACCAGACCGCGGAGTCGGAGTGAAAGGACTGCACCGCGTTATAGGCGGCGTCGGAGAGGAGGGCCAGCAGGTGGCGCCGCACCTGCATGAACCCCGCCACCACGCCGTTGTGCATGAAGAGGAAGCGGCCCCACTGGAAGGGGTGGCAGTTCTGCTCCGACACGGGCATGCCCGGGTAGGCGGCGCGCACGTGCGCAAACACGAGCCGGCTCTCGATCTTGGTGGCCAGGCGGTTGAGGTTCTCGTTGTTCCAGGCAGGGGTGATGGAGGTGAAGACGCAGGGGTTGGCGGAGTCGGGGCGCTGACTCAGCGAGGTGGAGAACCAGCCGATGCCGAAGCCGTCGCCATTGAGGTTGCCGTACCCCAGGTGGTGGGGCAGATTGCTGTCGTTCTTGCGCTCCCGTGCGTCGTAAGATTGCTGCGAGGTTGAAGAGGAGGTATGGGCTTTACTCAGAGGCACTGGTCCGATGAGAAGGGCGTGCTGGGGCCCAAGCACGTCTCCAGGGTGCTGTGCGGGACTGCATGACTCATAACCCCCCCTCCCTCTCGAGCTCAGACCTTGATGATGGAGCGGGCAGGCCAGAGGACCACGTCCGCAACCAGGATGGGGTCGATCCCATAAAACGCCATGAGACGACACCTGCAGCGCTTGTGGGGGGAGGAAGGGGCTCGATGCAGGGCCCAGCGCGAGGCCGACGGTGACGTTGCGGTCCCGTTCGAACCAAAGTGGTCAGCAGGAGGGACAGTGTCGACTCACATCTTGACCGATATTGACCCTCCTATCGCCACGAATAATGCCTTTATCAACTTCGACGGTAATGCATGGGCTGGTGGGTGATGGGCTGGCTGCCCATTACAGTCCTAGCCTCAAGGCTGCCCTGGGGAGAATGACTCGTCACGAGTGGACGCTCAGGAGTTTGTGTGCCTCAAATCTTTGGTACGGTGACATGGGGGAGCTGCACTGCAGACCATCGCCGATACCAGCACATGGACTCCATGTCCCGGGCGCGAGATCCACGTCTCATCCCCCCCCCCCCTTCTCATGCGCCAGGAGCAACCCGCACATGCCCTGGAACTGCCACAAACGTTGGTCGCGTGGATATATTTATAAACCAAAGCAAACGCGCGCTGGCGGCGCCGAGATACGGCATTGGGCACCTACTCAGTGTGGTATATGCTGCTGAGGGTCCGCACCCAACAACTCGCACCCCACAGGACCAGCCTGCGCGTTACTCTGTGCAGAGTGCACCGTGCACCAAGGGAAATGCCACGCTTGCAGGTTCAGGCGCAGCGCCAGGTCTGGGCCCTGGATTTCGACGGTGTGGTCTGTGACTCGGTGGGAGAGTCGGCCATAGCTGCATGGAAGGTGAGTGAGGAGGGAGTGCACGGCCGAGGGGGAGATGTGGAACTTCACAAGTGGTCGTGCAACATGTTGTCCTCGTTTAAACCTGTAAATTGAACTTCATTCCTGCCACCCTGCTTGGGACGCACAGGCCTCTGCGCAGTACTGGCCAGAGATGTTTGCCAGGCCAGAGGTGGTGGCCAGGCGACAGGAGATCATCGACCAGCTCAAGGTCGTGCGCCCCGTCGTGGAGACCGGGTGAGAGGGACGATGGATTCCAGCCTAGAACTTGCCCCTTTTCCCCAGGCGGTCGGACGGCACTCAGGCTCTCTTCCTCACAGCTTCAGCGGCACCGTGCCTGACAGCCTTGCATGCTTCTGCGCGCAGGTACGAGAACCTTGTGCTGGTGCGGTGCCTGCTGGCAGGAGTCGACCCCCAGGCCATCCTCAAAGACTGGCATAAACTGCTCGGAGAGCACATGCAGCTCTGGGGCCTGGACCGCTCCGAGGTGCAAGATCTTAAGGCTCGGGGGGTGGGCTCCGCACCCTTATGAGCAAGTGAAAACACCCCTCCATGTCCCATGGTATTCTCCTCTCTACAATTTCCCCCCTTCCCTCCCCCCAAACACCTCAGCTGCTCGCTGCCTTTGGAGGCATGCGTGACCAGATGATGCAGGAGGATCTGGCCGCCTGGATCGACATGAACGACATCTACCCCGGCGTCGCCGAGTCGGTGCGGCGGCTGGTGGCCGACCACGAGGCCTACATCGTGACCACCAAGCAGGCGCGCTTCGCGGAGGCCATCCTGCACCGCCTGGCAGGCGTGGACCTGCCCCCGGAGCGCATCTTCTCCCAGGCCGAGACGGGTGCGCCCAAGTCGGAGATCCTGCACCTTCTGGAGGAGAGGCACCCCGGCACCCAGTACCACTTTGTAGAGGACAAGGCGCTGACCCTACACAAGGCAAGCGGTGGCAGAGGGGAGGGAAGGGGGGGGGTAGGACGAGAGGCCGGGTGGTGGGAGGATGAGGAGATTGGGGACTGAGGCGGCCAGGCCCCGCCTCAGAGGGCGGGTGTGCCATGGGTGTCATATGCTGGTCTTAAACATGACACTGAAAAGCAAGTAGCTGTGTGATTCTGTATCACTCTGGACATTGACGAAGCAGCAGTTTTTCATATACTCTATGACCATCATTTCCTCTCCCCCTTTTCGAACAGGTGGCAGCCATGCCGCAGCTTGCCCACTGGAACCTGTACCTTGTGGACTGGGGCTACAACACGCAAGAGGAGAGGGAGGTGGTGCGGCGGCAAGACCGCATCAAGCTCATCTCCCTGGATGACTTTCATGCCCTAGCCTGATGCCCCGGCCGGGGCTGCAGGGCTTGGCTCGTGCCTGACTGCCCTGTCCTGGACTGAAAACAGGCTGCAACGATTCCAAGAGGACCCTTGATGTGAGTCCTTCTGATCACTAGCCACGGAGCCGACAGGAAGCCAGGCAGAGAAACCGTGAAACGCTCCAAAAATGGCCTGCAGCTGTTCATTGCCCGATTGCGCAAGCCAGCACCTCCCCCAAAGGCGCCCGTCGGGAGAATGGCATGGCGTGATCTCCCTTCCCCGCCCACACACCGGCGCCCAATAACTGTATCTCGCCGGCACATCTCAAATATGTTTTATCCGTACAGTTTTTGCCCGCGCAGGCCTCCCTGCATCCCCGAGCGTCCTTCGCTGGTGTGACGCCTTCCCGGCTCCCTCTCTCTGGCCCATCCATTGCATCCTTCTAGGAGTTCCTGGTACACACTGCAGCATCAATCTACCCAATTTGAATTAATAATTAAAGGCTCAAGAAGGAGAGGGGTCCTTGAGCCTGGTGCATACTCGCGGGGCTGGTTGTCGTTGCCCGGACCTCCTGAGCCAGCTAACCTGCGGGTTTCATGGCGACGGACCGCGCGGGATCTGCATAACACTTGAGGTGAGTCCTTGCTGCATGATCCTCGACCGTTCCGCACATATGACTGACTGTTCGTCATGCGCACCCCATCTCGTGCATTCTTCCCAGCAGGGCAACACCCTGGTATACTTGCAGGCGCCTGTCATCTCTGACTGCATTTGAAATGGCAGGCCCACGGGTGAGTGATGAGTTCAAGACTCTCCCTGCCGACCTGCCGGCCCACCCTCACCTTGACCCTTCGTCAGAAAGCTGATCCATCTGCCCGCAGGGTCGCCCTCGGCGCCTCGCGGAGCGCCCTGCGAGCCCGGCCACGCCATCTCAGGATGCCATCCCCCTCCGTCCTGGCCGTGGCCGTGGGCGGGGCAGGGGGAGGGGGAGAGGGAGGGAGAGAGGCCGCGGGCGGGGCAGGGGCAGGGGGAGGGGCGCGCAGGGTGCCGTCTCCGCTCCCAGCCGCCTCTCCCGAGGAGGAGGCGCGGGGCCACTCGTGTCTGGCCGCGCCGCCACTGCAGTAAAGGTGAGAGATGGTGTGGTGGAAGGCTGCGGTGACCCCAGCCTACCAGCAGGTGGTGGCCAGGGAAGCTGAGGGGAATCAGATCGGCTACCCCCTGGCATCAGATGTCGCATCACTGCGGCTTACAGATTCGAGTTGCCGGCCAGTGTACCACCATATGAGCAAGCCGGCGGACCATCCAGCTTTAGCTTGTTCCAGACTCCCTACCTGTTCCTTTGCCACTGCAGTTTGACCTGAGGCGCCTGCGCGGGTCAGCGCGGAAGCGGTCCATCCAGGCACGGAAGAGGCTGAGGCCCAACTCCGACACGTCCTCGGAGAGCGACCCCAGCGAGCCTGACAGCGACTCGGAGCTGGAGGAGGAGGAGGAGGAGGAGGTGGAGTACGAGGAGGAGTACGAGGAGCTGGAGAGTCAGGGGGAGGATGGAGAGGACCTCGGTCTTTCTTTCTACAGCCGTGTTGGTGAGCGTGGGGTGTGGTGGGGCTGGGTCTTGTGTCGAGGCACCGGGGGGCTTGCCAGGCAAATTCTGTACCCAGCAAGGGGTCTGTCGCTTGACTATGAGCCCGTTGGTACAGACTGTTGCTGTCTGTGGAAGGCCCTTGGATGAGAGGGACTGCCAAAGAGCTGATTCTTCCTCCCTGACACAAAGTGGCCCTTTCGTACACCACGCTGCTTGCTCGCCCGCAGACGGCTTCAGGCTGGAGCCCTTTGTGCGAAAGGTGGACGACCGCCTCTTCCCCCCGCCCGCCGAGGCCGCACTCCCCGCTTCCTTCGGCGTGGCCCTGGCCGACTCCGACGAATGCCTGGACATCCCCACCGACCTCCTGGGTGGGTGGGCTGGTGTCGGATGCGTCCCTTTGAACAGCATGGTGCCGTCCCCTGTGTTTGTAGTCTGGAATCCTGAGCCTCCTGATCCATTCCCACCCGCCCTCCTCCAGCCCACCACCCGCCCTCCTTCGGCCCACCACCCGCCCTCCTTCGGCCCACCCCCTCCCTTCCCCAAACAACAGGGTCGCTGGCGGCCTCATACCAGACGCTGCGCGCCTTCTCCTGGCAGCTGCGCCTGGCCCCCTTCCCCCTGGCCGCCTACTGCGCGGCGCTGGCGGCGGAGGCCGCCAGCCATCTGGTGGACGAGGTCCACGTCAGCATGCTGCGCGCGCTGATGATTGACGAGACGGCCGCGGAGCGTGCGCAGCGCGCGCTGGACCCCCAGTTCCTGGACGCGCTGACCTGGCCGCTGTACCTCTGGGACTGGCTGCGCCTGTCCGGCAGCCCGCTGGCACGCGGGGAGTGGGCCCACCGGCTGGAAAGGACAGGGCGAGGTGGCCAAGCGACGGCGGAGGGGACGGAGACCAAGGGCGGCCGCGGCGCCCTCGGCGCGCGGGCCGTCTTCCATGGCAGGGGCCCGGCCCGCCCGCGGCACTGCCCCGAGTACTACGTGCTCCCGCTCAGGGTGAAGGTGAAGATTCTGGAGTCGCTGGCCAACAGCCTGCTGGACTGCATCACCATACGGTGAGGGGCAGAGGGTGGCTTTGGGGGGGGGGTGGCGAGCAGGGGGAGGAAGGGGACCAGAGGCTGGCCAAGGGTTCTGGAGTGGGGAATCGTTCGGGGAGGGCTGCACGCCCTGCCCTGCCCCTGGCCTCCTTCTTCTTCTTCTTGAGGGCAGGCGTGCCACTGCTGTCGAGCATCTGCATGGTGGGAGGAGCGGGTGCATCTGCACCTGAATTCCCTGCTTCAAAGCCAACATTCGCCCGCCACGGGCGCCTCACACAATGGTCTCCTCACAAATAGTCATCAACATCATGCAGGGCGGAGATCGACCGGCGCGAGGCGGCCGGGCAGCTGGTGGCGGGGTGCGAGGCGGGGCCCGCCGTCGCCCCCCCGCCACAGGTCGCCGGGGCACTGGACCACAACACCGACACCTGCGTCTTGTGCGGGCTGGGGGGCAACCTGATCTGCTGCGACGGCTGCCCTGCCACCTACCACATGCGCTGCCTGGGGGAGACCAGCAAGTCTCTGGGGGACGGCGAGTGGCTCTGCCCGGAATGCGTTGCCGGGGGAAGGGGTGAGGC
>NW_011934467.1:149097-165692 GCF_000733215.1 Auxenochlorella protothecoides
GTTGGCTGGACCTGCCTTTGGGAGGACACAGGTGCATGAGGGGCCGTGGGATGATGGCGGGGCTGGGACTTGTAGGGATGGGCCGTGGACCCTGCGGGCGCGACCTTGGATGGACCGACATGTGTGATGCTCTTCCACTGCCTCCTGGCGCCATGCTCATCAAGCGGCAGGCCCTTTTCACGCACCCTTGACCCTCTCTTCCCACCTCCAAAACTGCAGGCGAGGCTGCGGGCGTGAGGCTCCCGCCGGGCGCCAGGAATGCCTGGAAGCAGCCCTACTACCTCGCCCAGGGCTCGGTGATCCGGGCCGCCATGCCCACGCTGAGGGGCCGGGGGTCGGCGACGGCAGAGCTACCGGAGCCAGGTGCGTCGTGGCAAAGGGGTGGGGGGTTGTGGCGGCCTGGCCACTTGCACACCTTGCGCCGCTGCTTTGTGCAAAGCGTAGAATCGAAGGGAAGATGGTCCCAACACATCCTGTATCCCCACCTCCAACGCGCATCCCGCAGAGCCGCCTGTGTATGTGTACCGAGGCGCGGCCGCGCGGGAGGCCCTGAAGCAGGCGCACCGCATCCGGAGTGCCGACGAGATCCCAGAGCCCTCCAGCTTCGAGGCGGTGGAGGCCGGCAAGGATGCCGAGCCGGCAGGTGGGCCGAGCGAGATTGGGGTCTGGAGAGGGGTGCAGTGGCATGGCTCATCTGGCCCCCCGGTCCTGCGTCAGATGCAGGGGTTGCACACTGTCAGACCGACTGCACGGTCGCCCGACATGTGGCCGGCGTGTCGCGTCTCCCCTCCCCTCCTTCCGCTGCCCTTTGCCCGCGTGCCCACATCCACGAAACCGACACGCATTCAATCCCAGACGTCGCGTCGTACAACAACACGTACCGCAACGGCTGGGCGGCGGCGGCCGGCGCCATCCGCGCCGCCATGGAGGACGCGCGGCGGCGCAAGGGCCGCGGGCAACTGTGGGTGCCGACGGGCACCTGCGGGCACGTGGCCATCCAGGAGCCCATCGCGCCCCTCACCGTCTCCAAGCACCAGTGGGTGTTCCTGCAGGTAGGCTGCTGAGGCGCCTGGCTGGGTCTCCCCCCGTGCATGAGTATACGGTGCTTGGGGGGGAAGACGCTTGTGGCGGGCGCCCAGGATCGAGCTGCGAGGGTCACCTGTTGATGCACCCTGGGCCAGCCCAGTGCCGAAGCTGGGGCCGGAGTGCCCTGGAGGACTTTGCCCTGGCCTGGACCTCTCTGGGCCCCCGCCACCCGGCACGTGCGGCCGCCACAGGGTCCTCATGGCCCCACCCAGATCCTGCAACCCACCCACCCAACCCCAACCCACCCACCCTCAAACGCTTTCGCTCGCGTCGCAGGGGCGCGCGACCAACCGCCAGACCGTGCGCTGCGGCAAGTGCTACACCTGCCTGCGCCCCTCGCTGAGGAAAGGGTGCCTGAACCCTCTGGTCAAGGGCGACGAGGCGGGGGAGGGACCCGAGACCACCAAGCTGGAGGTGCTGCTGGCGGGCCTGCTGAAGATGGAGCGCGAGTTCTGGGCGCTGGCCGGGGGGCCATGGCCGGGGGAGGAGGGCGCGGTGCACCGCATCGCCTGGGGCTCCGCCGTCCGCGTCGCCGCCAACGTGCAGGAGGTGCGACGTGAGGGCAGCCTTTGCGGTGGGGTTTGCCTTTGGTGGGATGAGGTTGCTGTCATGTGGCGGCACGGACCACATTCTGTCCCCGCTGGCGTGGTCGCACGCCCTCCCGCGTGCGGCGTCGCGCACAGGGTGATGTGAAGACCCCCTCACTCACTCCAGCGCCCTCCTCGTCCCTCCCCTCCTTCGCAGCTGGGCGGGCTGCTGGTCCAGCTGGAGCGCGCCCTCCGCCCCTGCTGCACGGCGGAGGACTGGCGCCGCGGCGGGGACGGCGGCGAACCAGGGGCCGGCGCAGGGGCCGGCGGGCCGCGGCGGACCCCCGGCGTGTCGCGCTCGGCCTCCGGGGCTGACCTGGCCGCGCAGGGCGGCGCCGCGGCCCGGGAGGCCAGCGACTCAGAAGACGGCGCCCGGCCGCAGACGCACGCGCGGCGGCGGGCGGCCCTCGCCGCGCGCCGCGCGGGCTGGGAGCTGAACGCGCGGCCCCTGAGCGTGCGCAGCGCGCTGTCCCGCCTGCCCATCGAGATCGTCAGACAGGTGGCGTGGGGTGTGGGGGTCCAGGGTGGGTCTAGGGGGGTGGAATGGGATGCAGAGCACCTTCAACGGGGTGGAGGGGCAGCATGGCGTGGGGAGATCACGCGCGGCCCGCTTCTCAGCCGTGCCGCCGTGCCATCCAGTCCATTCGACGCGCCCGCGTCCCCTCCCGCACAGGCGGCGAGGCGGGGCGGGCGCCGGCCCGTGCCCGAGGCGGAGGTCGACGCGCACGGGCGCTGGACTGCGCCGCGGCGCCTGGCCTGGGCTTCCCGCGCGCAGCGCGCGCAGACGGCCTGCCAGCTGGCGATGTGCCTGCGCGAACTGGACGCGGCCTGCGCTGGGAGGCGGCCGCGCGGCCCAAGCCCGAGGCACTGGCGCCCGGCGAGGCAGGGCTCGAGGTCGTGGACCGGCGCCTTCCCCCTGACGCAGCGCCGGGCGGCCCCGCGACCTTTGAGTACCTCGTGCGCTGGGAGGAGGCGGGGGAGGAGGCGGGTGGGCCGAGGGCCTTGCCCGACCAGCATCCGGCGCCGCTGGCTGGCGCGGGCTTGGCTGCGGGCGCCGGTGCGAGGAGTGTGGGTGCCGGGGCAACAGACGCAAGTGCCAGCGCACTGGACGACCCAGGCCTGGGTGGCCGAGCGCCGAAGATCGACACGGTGGCGGGCGCGGCCGCGGCACCCTCGACCGTGGCGCCCGGCCTCACGGCGCAGCTCCTGTCCCCCGGCTTCCCCGACGCGCCGGGCTCTGTGACAGTGCAACACGGGCCGAGGTCTGCGTCCCTCACGCCGGCTGCGGCCAGGGTCTGCGCCGCCGAGCCCCTGCCCACGCCTGGGGTCGGGGCAGGAGATCGCGCCCAGCCCGAGGCGGAGGGCACGCCTGCGCCCAGCTTGCAGGCGCAGGCCAGCGGCAGCCAGGCGGAAGCCGCCGATGGGCGGGGGGACGGGGCGGTGGACGGACCGGCGTCCGAGCCCGGCGACAAGCCAAAGTCATGTGAGGGGAGCGGCTTTGTCGTTGTTGTTGGGCTGGTGTGCCTTGTCACGGGGGAGCGGGGTGCGTCGACGCGTGTGGTGTGCGCTCTCCAGCCCTCTCAACCCTGCCTCTTACCCCACATTCCGCCTCCAGCCACGCGGCGGTGCGGGCGGTGCCCCAACTGCCTCAACCCCGCGGCGAAGAAAGGGTGCACGGTGCTGGCGAGCTTGCGCACAGCCAAGCGCACCAACACCGCCGGCAAGCGGTGAGCTCGCCGTGGTTGCCGAAGGGCCGAGCAGAGTTCCGGTGGAGTGCAACCGCACAGATGCCATTTCCGGTGGATGTTCTGGGACGGCCTGGGTACCTCTGTCGTCATCGCGGGCATGCCCTCGCCCAGATCGGAGAGAATGGATCCATTCTCATCCATTCACGCTCTCCACAAAATTCTACCAGGGTCTCGACAGGGTTTGCCCCTGCCGGGGACGGCAGCGCGGCGCTGGTGCAAGCACTGGTGGCCTCGGCCATCGCCAAGGCGCTGGTGGCGGCTGGCGGGATGGACGAGGGCGCCGCCATGGCCGCCAAGCTCCGCCGCCACGGTGCGTGGGGGAGGCACGGCTGCCTTTTGACCCCGGGATGGGGCCGGGTGAGGCCAGGCCACAAGGCAGGGGCCTTCAGCGATGAGCTTCCCTTGCGGTGGTTGCAGCGGGGAGCGACTCTCCTGTTTTCAGCACGCTCGACCCACCACGCTCAGCCCGCCCGACGCCTCACGCGCTCCACAACCCCCTCCGCGCACAGCAATGCTGGCGGCGGGCGCGGGGCGCCTGGCCGAGGCGGCCAGCCACGCGGCGCAGAGGGAGGCCCAGCCGGAGCCGGAGCCGCTGGCCGACCACCAGCGGCGGGCGGCGGGGCGGCCCCTGTGGCTGCCGGAGGCGGAGGTCCCGCTCTGGGCCGTCAAAACCTTCGAGGACCGCGCGCGACGCGCGCTGCAAGGCCCCGGGACGGGCCCACGCGGCGGCGGCGGCGGTGGCGCCCCCGCCGGACCCCGGCGCCAGAGGCGGGGCGAGTCCGGGGACGAGGGCGGCGCGGGGCCCCGCGCCGCCACGCCCGGCGGCGCCGAGCCGGGCAGCGCCTGCGCGCGCTGCGGTGGGCCGTGGGAGGGCGAGGCGGCCGACGAGCCGTGGATCGCCTGCGACGCCTGCGACGACTGGTTCCATGGCGACTGCGTGTCGCTGTCCGCGGAGGACATCGCCTCGCTGCCGGAGGCCGCCGCCTGGAATTGCCCACGCTGCTGCGCCGGCGCCCGGGACTCCTCCCGCCGGCGGGCGGCGGGTCAGGGCGTGTCGGCGGCGGCCGCGCCCACGCCACACGGCGGGACCGGCAGCCTGAAGCGGCGGGAGGCGCCGGCGTCCCCGGGAGGGGAGGTCGTCAAGCGGCCCAGGGGCCGGCCCCCCAAGGCGCGGGGTGACGCGGCGGGCGGCGCCACGCCCGGCGCGTCGGCGCCGGTTCCGATGCAGGGAGCTGCCCCTGATCTGGCCCCGGTCATCACCGGCGCCCAGGCTGTCGCGCAGGCGGCTCCCGTCATAACCTCTAGAAAGGCATCGGGAAGCGCGTTGCGCGAACCTGACCCTGCTGTCGTCTCGACAGTCGAGCAGGCGCAGGGTCGGCGCCGGGGACAGGTCGCAGCACCACCGGCGACAGAGGCGGCGGGGCCCGAGATCTCTTGCCCCGTCTGCCGCCTGCCGGACTATGGCAGGCCCCTGCTGGGCTGCGATGCCTGCCAGATGTGGTTCCACTACGAATGCGCGGGCGTGTCGGCCAAGGTGAGTGGGTGTGGGCGGGGGACGGGGGGGTTAGGAAAGGGGGGAGGGGGGGTTAGGAAAGGGGGGGAGGGGGGGTTAGGGGAAGGGGGGTGGGAGGGGGTCGAGGGGACGGGGTGGAGGAGGTCGAGGGGAGGGGCTGGAGGAGGGCGTTGGTGGAGGCCGTGACGTGTGCAAGGCAGACCCCATTACTTGGGGTCGGGTGGGTGTGTTGAGCTGAATGAGCACCCCTTGGGGAATGGGGTGGGGGGTTCCTGGTGTGATCCAGATGCAAGTATTCAGGATGCATGTGGTGGTCTAGGCTCACATCCTTGGAGTGGCGGCTCAAAAGCAGCTCGCACATCACCCGACGCCCAAGACTCCCTGAAGCCACATCTTCCTTGTTCCCGGCCCCTCTCCACAGGAGGTGGACTCCAAGGCGCCATTCCTGTGCAAACCGTGCCGGGGTCTGAGGGTGCGGCCCCCCACCTCGGCCGCCATCCAGGCGGCCATCGCCGCCGCCAACCGCCCCGTCCCCGCAGACTGGGCGACGCGGGTCGGCGCCACGTTGCAGGCCCTGGCGCGGAAGCGGTGTGCGCGCGCTTTCCTGGAGCCGGTGCCCAAATCCCTGGTCGACTACCACACTTTTACCAAGCAGGCGAGGGGGGCTGCTTGTGGAAGGGAGGGGGAGGGTCATCGGCTGCCTGGTGCGATGCTTGAGCTCGAGCAAACGCAGCCACCCGTTGGATCCGACTGACCGCTGCCTCCCGGTGCATCGGAACCACATGCGTCCACAGCGACCAGCGCCCTCCGAGCTCGCCCACATCCCCATGGCAGCGAGGTGCCTGCTCCGGAATCCTTCTCCATCCCCACCGTATCTCCACCCCCCTCACGCAGCCCATGGACATTCAGACCATACAGCGAAAGTTGGCCAAGGGCGCCTACACCTCCCTGACCCAGCTGGAAGCTGACGTGGCCTTGGTGGGTTGGGCCAGGCGCCTGGGTCAATCATGCTGGTCACATGCGGGGGTGCATGCCGCCCTTTCAGACGCAAGGCTCACCCGGTGTCCGAGATGAGGTCAGACTCCATCGCCGGCCCTCACGTCGCCCATCCCCCCCCGCCCCTCCAAGATCTGGTCCAACTGCCGGGCTTACAACCTGCCCACCGCGCCCGTGGTGGGCGAGGCGGCGGCGGCCGAGGCCGCGCTCGACGCACTGTGGCAGGAGGCGGACCTGCCCAAGACACTGAATCCCGCCGCGGCGACGGAGGCTGGCAGCACGGATGCCCCTGCTCCGGCCAAGCCCGGGCCCGCCCTGAACTGGCGGAAGCCGGCCCTCAAGGTGGGTCGGGTTGCTTGAGGATCTGGATTGCCGTCACTGCCTTGCGGGGAGGCTGCTCGGATGGCAGCGCATGGCAGCGACACGTCAGATTTCCTTTATCACCGACCCGCCACATCCAGCAGTCCCCCACTCCCTCCCACCCCCGGCCCGACGCAGGTGCTGAAGAAGCTGCAGGCGCTGTCCATCAGCTACCCTTTCTGGGCGCCGGTGCGCGCCGAGGACGCCCCCGACTACGGCGCGGTGGTGAAACAGCCCATGGACCTGGGCACCATCTCCGACAGGCTCAAGGGGGAGGACTACGCCACGCCCGCCCAGGTGCGGGCCGACGTGGAGCTGGTGTGGCGCAACGCGGGGGCGTACAATGGCAGGGGCCACCCCATCACCGTCGCCGCGGCGGCATGCTCCACCGCGTTCAAGAAAGCATGGCGAGATGTGGGCCTGGGGTAAGCCTCGCGAGCAGTGCTTGCCCGTGCCCCATCCTGAACCCTTGCTCTCCCCTGTTACTGATCTACATGTTGAGTCATTGTGAGACCGCGCAGCTTGAGCATAAGATCTGTCGATGGGAAGGGATCAACGGGCAGGATGGCAGCAGTAAAAGAGAAGTGCAGGGCACAACATGTGTGCATAACTGTTCTTACAGGGAAAACTACTGAAAAGCAGATCAGGTCGGCTTCTCGCCATCAAGCTCTCCAGCAGCGGCTGCCTTTTTCCTTTTTGCGGGAGACTGCGCTTTCTTCTTGTTGGGTGAGCGCGGCGCCGAGGCGGCGGCGCTCCACATGTAGTGGCTGCCCACGCTACGATACGGCTTCCAGGCCGCCGCCACTCCCTCCATCGTCTCAGGGGCGGGCAAGTCCTGTGAGGTGTATTGCGGCCTTGGATGGGATGGGAGGAAGTCCTGTGTTGGACTTCAAAGGCGGACTAGAATGTGGCCTCGTGCCCAAGATGTCAGGAGACAAGAAAACGCCCATCTCCCTACATTCCCATTCCTGAGAAAAATGCAGCCCGCTCCGACACCTGCACCCTCCACATCCACTCACCTTGAGCCCATACAGCCACTGCATGCCCTTCCGCACCCCCAGGTCCCCCACTGGCAAGATGTCAGGGTGGCCCAGGTGGAACATGGCTGCACAAGGGGGTTGCGCCGCGGTCAATAATGTCACGTCGAGCTGCAGGAGCACGACGGGGGCAAGAGCACGTCGGTCTGCCATTTCCATCTCGACACCTTCACCAAAACTCACCAAACATGTGGACCGACCACTGACCCAGTCCTCGAACTTTCGTCAGCTCCATAGTGAGCGTTGCGTCGTCCATGCCTGGGCATTCGGGCGGGTGGCAGGTGAGTGGGTAATTGGCTTTAGCAACCTACTTTGGGATGAAGCAATCCAGCCCACAAGGCCCACTTAAAGGTGATTTACCAACCCCCAACACCGACCCCACACTCTCCTTGGCAAACCCAACCCCCCTGACCTTGGATGCCCTCATTAGTGAGCACCCCATCTGAGAAGAGGCGGGCAAGGCCCGTGAGGTATTCGGCCTTCCTCTGGGATAGACCACAGGCTCGCAATGCGGCCATGTCCGTCGTTGTGAGGGATTCAGGGGTGAGGAAGCCGGTGTCTAGGCACTGGTTTGGGGCGGGTTGAGAGGCAATTGGTGCAGGTGCCTCCATGCGCACTGAGGGTCCAGATCATGGAGCTGCATAGCCACACGCCCCCCCCCCCCCCCCTCCACTTGGACCTCCAAGCACGGCTCGCCAAGTCTCACTTGGCAAGCCTCCAGAGTTCGCTGGAAGATGACAGCTGCGGCCTTGGTGGCCAGCTGCTGGCCGATTATGGATCGGGCCAGGGCTGCAAAGCTCGATCCCTCCTTGGCCAGGAGTCCACTGGGTGGACCATGCTCCTCAATGAGGGGTAGCAGCCCTGTCGGGATTCGTTGCTGTGGTATGATGCCGGCAAATGCGCTCCAGGCGCTCCTGGACATACGAGAGATCATCCTTTCTGATGTACATGCCCATGCCTACTACATGCATTGCAACCAGGATGCGAGGGTCCCGATCTCATCGACGTACGTGCGTCCACCTGTTTGAGGTGCTCGACTGCCTCATGGAGGGTGGCCATGGTCAGTCCCACCGTTGGGCCAGCATTGGCCGGAGATTGCGACTCGAGGGATGTTGCGGCAACAGTATCGTTCATGACCAGCAGTGTCTCAATTGCCGGGGCGTCCTTGTCGGCGGGCACCCCCATCGATGCCACATTTCGCGCAGTAGGGTTTGTGCCGCGACTGGCAGGCAGGGGCCTGGCCGGCCTTGGTCGCAGCATCCTGCCCGTCATGACCGCTCGACACAAATACGATAAATGCATACCGAGAAGGCAGCCTTCGCAGTGAGCGCATGAGGTGATGCGCATGCATCCTTTCATCATGTCACACGGTCTGTATGCTACGGATGCTGCGCTGATCTCGTGAAATCGAGGCGTGCTTTCTAATTGGCCTTGACGCAAGGCATTAAGCCGTTGCAGAACGGATCCTCAAATGAGATTGTGATCTTCTAGCCCCGGTAAAAAACATTCGTTAAAAGATGCAGTGCACAAAAACAGTGTGCGGGAGTTTGTTTGATAGGCTGGGCTCTCCTGGTCAGAGAGCAAAACATTGAGCAAAAATGGAGTACACCCCAGGAGGGGGGGAAGGGTAAAAGCGGACTCTCCAGATGGATGATGATACCGAAAATGCGCAAGGAGTTCATGAGGCATACACAGGGAGGAAATCCCCATTCCTGGTTGGACGGGGTTCGTCCATGCTCATACGTCCTCAGATCGCTTCTGGTAACTCCGCCACATGCTTTCGTTGCGGGGGGGATCTTGAGGGTGTCACGGTCACTGCCGCCGTCGTCAGGTCTGCCTGCGAGCCTTGGACTGGGGTGGATGCACCACTCTTGGTGTCAGACTCACTGTACAGGGGGCAGGTGTGGCGGTTGAGAATGTATGAGGTTGAAGGGTTTCAGGAAGGGATCCTTGATGATGAATCGGTCATGCCACATTGCGCCGGTACAGCCAGCTGGACGCAAAGCGAGGCAAGATACAGAGTACAGAGTCGGCGCGTCTCTCTTTGCGATTAGGGTTGTCAACTCCCTGCAGGCGAGGATGCCCATACCTGCCAAGCTGCAAGGTCGAAAACACCCATATCCCCCCTCCCCCTTCTCAAACAGACACACCCCTCCCCCATCCTCCCCAGCACACATGTCGGGCTCTGGTGTGGGCGTGGCAACGCCCCGGTTCCTCCAGAACACCAGGATGGCGGCGAGGAGGACCAGGGCGATGATCATGCCCACCCCGTTGGGCACCCAGAGGAAGGGGTCGTGGATGGCCAGGCCGTAGGCCAGCCATAGCGCGCCGTTGAGCGCATTCATGGCGCAGAGGGGCAGTGACAGGCTGTCGGCGCGGCGCTCACACAGCACATGGTACAGCGTGCTCATGGGCGCGGCATAGTAGCAGAGCAGGATGGCGTTGCTGGTGTAGCCCCAGAGCAAGCGAAGCGCTGCGTGGTCCAGGTGGCGGAAGGTCCCCACCGCCCCCGCGCTAACCAGCACGACGGTGAAGAGGACGGTGACGGCGCCCATCGCGTCCAGGGTGCGCTGCGGGGCCAGGCCGGCGCAGGCGAAGATGTAGAGCAGGCCCAGCACCAAGCCGATGGCATTTGGGCCCAGCACAAAACCGTTGGCCACGACCATGGCGTAGGCCACCCAGCCCACGCAGTTGGCGACGATGGCGGGGTAGGGGATGAGGTTCAACTCCTGAGAGTGGGGCGGGATGGGGTGGGGAAAGGGTCTGGAGATGGGCCTTGGGGCGCGGGATTGCATTGCTGGAGGGGCGGTGAGCTTGACAGGCGAGGCCCCGGCACTGGCTTTGAGGGAACAGAACTCGCGTCCAGCGACCGCGGAATACCCTGGAACAGCCTGCCGGTCCGCCAGCACGAATGCGGCAGACTTACCCCTAGTTCACCAGACTTCCTGGCTCGGAGCACTGCGGGCATGCTGGCCAGAAACATGAGGACCGCTGCGTGTGGCAAGGTGCGCGGGGAGGGTCCGGACGAGATGTGGGGGATGGGGGCATCTCGCAGCTATGGAAATTGATTCAGGGCCCAAATACGTAATCCACGTCCCTCGTAAAGCTCCACGCACCTGTCACGGCCCCCAGGGTGGGCACCACATACTCCAGCACGACCTCCTTGGAGGACGTCATTGCTGGGAGGAGCTCCCCTTCCCCTCCCGATCAAAGGGATGCTGGAAAGCTATTTTAACAGCTGAATAAGTATTTGTGTCTGCGTTGGCAAGCTTGGCCCATGACCTCACCAAGCGCAGGTGTCCTGTACTGGGCGCGCCCGAACCGCGAAGATGCGCTCCGCCTCGCTCGCTCCCAGCGCTGACGAGGCTGGCAAGGCGTCTTGGTTCAGACGAGGTATATAGTTGAATTCATTATCAGAAAGCATTGCATCTTATCAAATGCTTCCGCTTGTCCCACATGGACAGGCGCGGTGCCGGGACATTAGGTTGAAAATGGTCATCGAGCCGCCAATTTGAAGGGTGGCTGGGTGTTGCAACCGGATCTCCAAAAGGGCCCCTGTGCAGAAATACCACGTCATTCAGGCGTGAACAAGCTCCATGATTACAAAAGGACAACGTCCTCAATTCCAAGACTGAAAAGCGACATGGGCGGCAAATTATCAGACAGCCAGGCCCCAAAGAACAGAGGGCAGCCAATACAAGGGGCACAATTAGTGTACAAGATTCCAGAATGAGGTGCTGTGAAGGTGAGCCGACACTGGGATGCAGTGGGGAGGACATTTGTTGGGGATTGGGGAAGGCGTGCAATATTTGGCACCACAGGGAAGTTTTGTTCCTGGAGGGATGAGATTTCTCTGGCCAGGGGTGTTGCGCGGGCCAGCGATAACATGTGCCAGGTCCCATCACGTCAGCTTGGAGCTTGCGCCTGCCATGTGCCAGTACGGGCTGTACCGCTCCGGCATCCTTTCCCCGGTGGAGGGACAGGGCGTCCGGTCTGGCTCCCGCTGCCCCACCTCCACGCCGTCCTCCTTGCGCTGCCCCAGCATGGAGAAGCTGTTGCTCTGCCTGGAAGGGGAACTGTTCCTGCATGTGCTTGATGGGGTGTGTGGTGTAATGAGAGGGAAGGGGTGTGTCTTCAACGCCAAGCATCCACACGCTGGGGCCTGGGCCCGAGTCCGCACAGCCAGGCAGGGTACAAGTGGTTTGTGGGGTCAACGGGCGTCAGACCAACCCCCCCCCCCACCCAGGCGTACATGGCGGGGGCGAGACCTGCCTCTGCCTGCCCGTTCTTGAACATGATGATGCAGGAGAGTAGGATGATGGCGATGCCCAGGCCCACGCCGTTGGTGACCCAGATGAAGGGGTCGTGGATTGCCAGCCCATAGGCCAGCCACAGCCCGCCATTGAGCGCATTCATGGCGGCCATGGGGACGGACAGGCTGGCCGCGCAGCGCGTGTGCAGGACGGTCCAGATTGTGGAGAGCGGGGAGGCGTAGTAGGCCATGAGCAGGACATTGGAGGCGTAGCCCCACAGCAGGCGCTGCTCGGCGTGGGCCAGGTGGCGGAAGGAGCCCACCGCGCCCACCACGATCATGGCGGTGGTGAGGACCACCAGCATGCCGGCCATGATGTCCAAGGTGCGCTGCGGGGCCAGGCCGGAGCAGGTCATGGTGTAGAACAGGCCGGCGATGGCGCCCACCGACCCCGCCGTCAGCATGTAGTAGTTGACGATGACGTAGCTGTAGGCCACGCGCCCCAAACAATTGACGATGATGGCGGGGTAGGGGATCAGGTTCAGGGGCTGCATGTGGGCGGGCGTTGGGTGGGGATGGGGGATGAAGGCGAAGTTTGCAAATACAAGGGGGGCTGATTTGAAGGGGGTCGGATGCCCGGAGAAAAGAGGCGGCCACCGCGCGACGGAGTCCCATACAAATCTCTCAGGGTCATCGTGACTGCCAATCCACCTCGACTCACCCCCAGATCACGAGTCCTTCTGGCCTTCAGGACGGCCGGCATGCTGGCAAGGAACATGATGCAGGCTGTGGGGTCGAGTCGGGGGGGGGTGGGGGTGTCGGCAGAAGCGGCTAGACGGAAAAAACCCTGGAGGTCGGCAGCCCAACCTCAGCGGGGAGAATCTGGCAATGCAGCTACTCACATATGATGGTACCCAATATGGGCACAATGTATTCTAGCACGACCTCCTTGGCAGAGATCATGCCGTACTCTGGACGGCCACCCGACCGACTCGGCTGGACGTGCGCAAGAAGGGCCGTGCGAAGGAGCTGGACTCGCCCGAGCTCACCCTTCAGGATCGATCGGAATCTCAACGCACAATTTGAGAGCTTGTGACACACTGGTAAGCTCAGACGCAACACCCCTGAAAAACGTGCCAAGGTATGACCCGCGGCCCAAAAGTGACGTGATCCGTGATAGCCCTTGTCCCTCACCGAGGATTCGAGATCGATCAATCTCAAAACCCTGCTCATCATCCTTCCACGACATGTTACAGGACATCACTGGGCAATGGCTCAGGGTAGAAAGATACCTTCGGTAGTTTCCACATATGGCTCCCCGAGCTGCTGTTTATAAGTGTGCCAGGAGAGCACGTTTTTCCTCCAAGCATGTTTGAGGGCGGTAATGCTGCGATTAATACCACAATGCTCCCTTCTCCTTTCAAGAAGCCGCCACTGAGCTGCACCTGTTGCACGTCTTCAGGCAGTAAGGGCCCGCCTTCATGGCATCGGAGTCGCAGGCATCGGCTGAGCAGCTGCCGCCCGCTGGCGGGGTGTCAGAGCACCCATCTGGTGGAAGCCAGGAGGTGGAAGGATAGAGTGAAGGGATTTCCGACGTCCTTGAACAAGGCTCACTCTCAGAGCCTTCAATAGCAAGCCGTTGTTGCCTTGCAAACTGCGTATCGTGCCTCAAATACCCTCGGCACCACGAAGGCACATATGCATGCGGCGTGGCACTTGAACGCAGGCCATGCCCCATCAAGCACATCAGCACCCACAAGCAATCAAGTCTCACCTCCACACCGCCCGCAGGACTTGAGGCAGAAGGAGTACAGGTAGATGAAGTCTGCATTGCACTTGTCAAATTGCTGAGCCTGCTCCTCGCAGGTGAACGACGTGTCGGGTGCGACATCAGTGCAGTTGCTGACGCGATCTGTTGGGCGAGGGAG
Source organism: Auxenochlorella protothecoides (assembly GCF_000733215.1). Lineage (NCBI taxonomy): Eukaryota > Viridiplantae > Chlorophyta > Trebouxiophyceae > Chlorellales > Chlorellaceae > Auxenochlorella > Auxenochlorella protothecoides. The sequence goes on from NW_011934467.1 coordinate 162,605, forward strand.
ATGCAGGGGGAGGGGGGGGGGCAAAGTCAAGCGCATGGGCCTCGCATGCCATCCTTGGTCGATAGCGCATAGCCCCAATCAACCCAGGCAGTACGCATGCAACAAGGGGAAAACCCAAGCAACATCAGCATGCAGCATGCAGTCTGGTCTGTCCTTAGTTACGACAATACCATCCAAACATATGGGAACAAAACGACCATCCATTGATAGTCTGCTCACTCATTTTACCTGCAATGGCCTGAGTGGTGCATGCTGCCGAGTCGCTGGGACCCTGGCTGCAGGAGTTGCTCACATTCTGCAGATTTGAGATAATGGGGGTCTGTGAGGGGCTACGCTCCGGTATCAGATAAAGTTTAACAATATGCAAGGCAGCTCAACTTTTGCACGTGTACCAAGACGGTCTCCTATACTACTCCAATGCACTTGGTTCCAACTCCTCGTGTGCCACCAGGCGCTCCATGTGCTGCCGCCCCACATGATCCCATCACCACCTACCCCAGCTGTGGAGGTTCCGGAGGTCGTAGAACCGGGACCCGTGGCAGAGCCGCTTGTGCTGGCAGAGTCACCTCCGGGGCAGCCTGCGCCAGAGCAGGCGTTGGCAACCGCCGAGGCGGTGGTTCCGGTCGCTACTTGGGAGGCGGTGGCGCGGAGGCCCCTTACTGCACGGGACGGGATGTCAGGGAGTGGAGGAAGGTCGTCAGCCGGGAATTCCTGGTTGCATGCATGCGTGTTGACATTACGCTTTGTTCCCCTGCCTCCAATGGACGAGCTATCGACTTCCCCGCGGATCCGGTGCCCTCCATGCCAAGGCCCCATACTCACGTCGCACTTCGCCAAGACGCGCGGCGGACGAACTGCGGTTGAGGAATAGCAAGGCTTCAACTTAGCTTCAGATTCTACTATGATGCAATCCAATGGCACGTTAGCGAGGTGGGCGGCCCGTCATTCCCCGACATGCCGCTCCGAGATTGGAATCCCTTCCGTACCTGGCCTGTGTGGAGGCGAGGCACGCCAGGCAGGCGACCAACACGATCAGAGTCTTCATTATGGTGGATATTTGTTACAGTGATCCACGGTGGAAGTGAGGTAAATGGTGGGGCCCCTGTTCTCGCTCCTTTCCTTGTGCCGACCCGTTCACGCGGTGGACTCGGCATGTTCGGCGCGTAGGTGAACGTGGCAAACGCTCGGACGCCCTCGTCACCCAGTCCGATACGCCCCGGTGCGGTGACCACCCAGCACCGGGGATCGGGGCTTCTCGGTGATCGGTTCTCGCATGGAATGGCATGTCGTTTAGGAAAATTGGCGTCCCGGCGCATGCGCCGTCGAGGCTCATGCCCTCGCCGCCCCTTGCTGGGCGCCAGTAAAGATCCTGGGACCTCGAGATCTTCGAATAGATTCCTCTGATGACAAGGACGGAGCCCGGCCTCCTTCATGCAGCTGGCGATGTTTCTTCGGATGACCGAGCATCGGCTCTGGAGTCATGTGGGGGTGCATCGCGTTCTTCCACTGCCCATAATCTAGTCTCTGTCCAATGAGAGGAACCCTTTCATACTGGGGACACAGTTCAGCAGGATTTTACACACCACAGGACCCAGACACAGAGGGCATGGGTTGTCAGAGGGGGAAGGCGAGTCATCTAGATGTGGGCATCTGTACGAGGTGGCGCGCCAGCGCCACAGCGACCCAAACTCAGGCACCGATCTGCGCGGAGATGAGGTCCGCGGCCTCCTGGACGGTGGAGATCTTCTCGGCACCCTCCTCATCCAGCTGCAGCTCGAACTTCTCCTCAAGGGCCATCATGATCTCCACGGTGTCCAGGGAGTCGGCGCCCAGGTCGGAGAACTTGGCGTCGGCGGCCACCTGCGAGGCAAGCATGGTGGTGGAGGAAGGTTGCTGGGTTGGCGGTCCACACCATGAGATGGGGGGTGGTGAAGTTTGGCAGTGTTGGTGCGCCGCCCTCCATGAGATGTTTGGAGAGCGCACTTACGGTAGAAATAAAGGGTGTATCTGGGAGATGTTTGTAAAGAAAACACGCGAGTGGGCTCATGTGTTTTGGCGAGGCGCTCGGCAACAGGCAGACACAGGAGTCGAGCCCTTGCATGATGAGACTTGGAACCACTTGCAGGCCGATTCGGTAACAAACATAGAGGGTAAGCAATCAAAACCTATCTCATCTTTAAGTCTCGTCGTACCCCATGGAGTGGAGGAGCTTGCAGAATGCACCACAACAACACCCATGTGCTGCCCTACCCCACCTTGTCAAGATCGGTGCCAAGCTGCTCTGCGATGATAGAGCGCACGTTGGACAGCACGCTCGCCTTGTCCTGCGGTATGGATATTGGGTACATGCCTGACGCAACACGCAAGGAGTTGCGCTTGCGTGGGCACGTCGTCGTTCCGTCAGCGCCTCGATCACCCCCGCCCACCAGGCCGGGTCGGTGGCCCCCTCCCGTCCCCGACCTGCTTCTGATCGCCGCAATCCAACACTCTCGATCAACTCACCACGGCATGGCACACCAGGCGCTGGGCGCGCATGGGCTTCGCCGACAGGCGGGGGGCCTGCATTGTGGGAAGGTGGCACCAACCTGTCAGCACACCGCTACTCGACCCCGCCCCCTCCCCTGCCGACACTATGAATTACGTCAAACCCTCGACGGTGCACCTCTCCAGAGCCATTCTCGCCCTCGCATCCCCTGCGACACGCCGCCCGCCCATGGATCCTGATCCCCACCCCCCACCCAAGCCGTCACCTGCATCCTGAGGCTGGCGCGGGGAGCGCACACGGCGCGGGTGGAGGCCATGCACAGCGACATGTTTCCTGGATGTATGAGGTTCGGTGGGTGGAGGCGAGAATGGTGGCCATCGCGTCCAGATGGGGGGTACTCATCCGCTTGCGTCGACCTGGGTGCACGGAGGTGGGCCCGGGGTGGAAAGGGCCACCAATCTGGCAGCAGGGTTACATGTGGGGGTGCGGGGTGAGTGGATATGCATGGGACCAGGGACGCATCTGTGCCCAGGCCCCAGTCAGTCTGTCAGGGACTCCAAGAGCAATGCAGTGCGCATCAAGCACCGGCAATCTGGGCTCTGC